>NW_027720501.1:0-321 GCF_054177405.1 Leptonychotes weddellii | reverse complement strand
ACGGCGGTGGTTCTCGAGCTGCGACCCCAGACCAGCAGCATCGGCCTCGCCGGGGAACTTGTCAGAAATGCACCTTTCCAGGCCCGCCTGCAGCCTTCCAGAATCTGCTGCTCAGGGGGTGGCACCCAGTATGCTGCTTCACAAGCCCCCCCCCCCCGGGGGACTCCCACGTGCCCATCTGTTGTTCCTGGAAAAATGTGCTAAGGGTGGGAGGCAGGGGGGGGGCTGGGAAGACACCAGCTAGACAGGGGCAGAGCCTGGGGTCTTGCCCTAACATCTGTCACCATCTAACTGGGGCTTCTCCTCGTGCCTCATGACTCA
>NW_027720500.1:0-321 GCF_054177405.1 Leptonychotes weddellii | reverse complement strand
TCTTGTCATATCTGTCTGAAAATTTGTTTCTTAATATTCTTCATCCTTCATATCCATTTCCTTGGTTATTTTCTCAGTCTTTTTGTCTCCACAGATTTAAAAGTAAGGCATTAATAGGAAGATCAGAAGCTTTGTTGGAAGTTTTGTTGGTCTAATGCGTTGGACTGCGTCTACCCCCAAATAGACATGTTGGAGTCCTGACACCCACTACCTTACGATGTGACCTCACTTGGAGACGGGGTCTTTATCAAGGCAATCAAGTTAAAATGAGGTCATTATAATGGGCAGGGCCCTAATCCTATATGACTGTTTTCCTCATAC
>NW_027720499.1:0-321 GCF_054177405.1 Leptonychotes weddellii | reverse complement strand
ATTTCCTAACCCAGATATCACCTTTTGCGGTGGGGCGGTGGTGGGTGGAATCAGCTGCTGTTGTGAAGGATAAGGGATCAAATACGAAAAATTACCTTCTTGGGGTGCCTGGGTGGCACAGCCGGTTAAGTATCCAACTCTTGGTTTTGGCTCAGGTCATGATCTCGGGGTCCTGGGATCGATCCCTGCATCAGACTCCGTGCTCAGTGTAGAGTCTGCTTGAGACTCTTTCTCCCTCTGCTCCACCCGCCCCCCATGTGGGCTCCCGCTCTCTCTCTCTCTCAAATGAATAAACAAAAATCTTAAAAAAAAAAAAAAGTC
>NW_027720498.1:0-321 GCF_054177405.1 Leptonychotes weddellii | reverse complement strand
GATTTGTGAATGTGTACGAGTCCACAAATCTTAAGTTTATGCCTTGATGCATTTTGATAGCTTCATTGGTGTATAATTTACATATCATGCAAATCACCCAGTGTAAGTGTACGTTTTGATAGTAAGTATATGCCAGCATGCAACCACTGACACAATGCAGTGTTAGAGCATTTCTGTCATCCGAAGTGTTTCCTCCTGCGTATTTGAGACATCCTCCCGCCCACCCTCAAGCCCAAGCAATCACTGATCTATTCTCTGCTTTCAGAGCTTTCCATTTTCTAGGAATTTCATATAAATGGAATCATGCAATATGCAATCTTT
>NW_027720497.1:0-321 GCF_054177405.1 Leptonychotes weddellii | reverse complement strand
GGGATCGAGTCCCGCATCGGGCTCCCTGCTCGGCAGGGAGTCTGCTTCTCCCTCTGACCCTCCTCCCTCTCATGCTCTCTGTCTCTCATTCTCTCTGTCTCAAATAAATAAATAAAATCTTTAAAAAAAAAAAAAAAAAGAAAGGTTTTGCTTGATAGGGTTGTTGGCCCTGTCAGGCATTGAAAATGCTTAAAATGTATGTATATTAAATGCCACGTAGTTAAAAATATTTAAGGAAATGTAAATTTTTATTTTTAAAAAGGGGAAGTCTAGCATAATGTTTAAGAGCATGGCCTCTGGAACCAGATTATGTAGGTCAAG
>NW_027720496.1:0-321 GCF_054177405.1 Leptonychotes weddellii | reverse complement strand
GTTCATGAATTCTAGATAACACAAATTCCCATGTAATAAGCTTAAAGTTTAATTGTTGTAAAATAGATACTATAGTAAAAATAACATACTATGGGGGTGCCTGCATGGCTCAGTCGTTAAGTGTCTGCCTTTGGCTCAGGTCATGATCCCAGGATCCTGGGATGGAGCCCCGCATCGGGTTCCCTGCTCCAGGGGAAGCCTGCTTCTCCCTCTCCCACGCCCCCTGCTTGTGTTCCCTCTCTCGCTGTGTCTCTCTCTGTCAAATAAATAAATAAAATCTTTTAAAAAATAATATATTATAAAAAAGGGGTCATACCTTAA
>NW_027720495.1:0-5382 GCF_054177405.1 Leptonychotes weddellii | reverse complement strand
TATGCACCCCGATGTTCATAGCAGCAATGTCTGCAATAGCCAAACTGCGGAAAGAGCCGAGATGCCCTTCAACAGATGAATGGATAAAGAAGATGTGGTTCATTTATACAATGGAATATTACTCAGCCATCAGAAAGGATGAATACCCAACTTTTGCATCAACATGGATGGGACTGGAGGAGATTACGCTAAGTGAAATAAGTCAAGCAGAGAAAGTCAATTATCATATGGTTTCACTTATTCGTGGAACATAAGGAATAGTATGGAGGACATTAGGAGAAGGAAGGGAAAAATGAAGGAGGGGGGAAATTGGAGGGAGAGATGAACCATGAGAGACTATGGACTCTGAGAAATAAACAGGGTTTTAGAGTGGAGGTCGGAGGGGGGATGGTTTAGCCTGGTGATGGGTATTAAGGAGGGCACGTACTGCGTGGAGCACTGGGTGTTATACAAAGACAATGGATCGTGGATCACCACATCAAAAACTAATGATGTATTTTATGGTGACTAACATAAAAGAAAATTATATAACAAAGCTGTAGTCATCAAAACAGTATGGTACTGACATAAAAATGACACATAAACCAATGGAAGTGAATTGAGACCTCAGAACTTATCCCCGGACTCTCTCAGAAATACACTATAGCATAAACAGTCAAGTACCTTCAACAAGAAAGCTAGGAATACAACATGGGGATAGGATAATCTAGTCAATAAATGATTTTGGGAAAATGGGTTTCCACAATGAAAGAGTGAAATTGGACCTCTATTTTACACCATGCACATAATTCCCCTCAAAATGGATTAGAGACTTGAAAGTAAGACTTGACACCATAAAACTCCTGGAAGAAAACATTAAAAAGAAAGTTTCATTTCTAAAGATTTATTTATTTATTTGAGAGAGAGAGTGAGCAGTGGGGAGGGTAGAGGGAGAGAGAGAATCTCAAGCAGGCTCCCCGCTGAGTGAGGAGCCTGATGTGGGACTCAATCTCATGACCCTGAGACCATGACCTGATCCGAAATTAAGAGTCAGACGCTTAACTGACTAAACCACACAAGTGTCCCCCCAAAAAGAAAGCTCTTGGATATCAGTCTTGGCAATGAGTTTTTGAGCTTGATATATAGTCCCAAAGGCACAAGCCACAAAAGCAAAAACAGGCAAATGGGCTACATAAAAGTAAAAAGCATCTGCACAGCAAAGGAAAACTGTCAACAAAATGAAAAGGCAGCCTATGGAATGGGAGAAGATATTTCAAACTGTGCATCTGATAAATGGCTCATGTCTAAAATATATAAAGAACTTATAAAACTCAATAGCAAAAAAAAAAAAAAAACCCAGATAACCCAATTAAAAAATGGGCAAAGGACTTGAACAGACATTTCTCCAAAGAAGACACTTCGAAGGCCTATTCAATAAGAACATGAAAAGATGCTCAACACCACCGGCCATTATGGAAATACGAGTCATAATTTCCGGGAGACACAGCCCCACCCCTACTGGCATGGTTAGTATTAGCAAATGGACAATAGCAAGTATTGATGAGGATGTGGAGAAATTGGAGCTTTCATAATTGCTGGTGGGAATGCAAAATGGCACAACCACTGTGGAAAACAGTTTGGCAGGTCCTCAAAAAGTTAAACAGAATTACCATATGACCTGGCACCTCCAGTCCTAGGTACCTTCCCCAAAGAATTGAACCCAGGGTCTCAAAAACATACTGGTACACTGTGTTCACACAGCATAGTCACACCAACCAACAGGTGGAAGCAACCCAGGTGTCCATCGACAGATGAAGGGGTAAACAGAATGTGGTCCATCCACAGCCTGGGATGCCATCCAGCCTCATGAAGGGAAGAGGTGTTGATGCCTGCTCCACCGCGGGATGAACACGTGAGGACACGTGTAAAGGGAAATAAGCCGGTCACAGAAGGACAAACACTGTGTGGTTCCTCTTCTACGAGCAGCTTAGAGCAGTGAAAATCATGGAGGCAGAGAGTAGATGGTGGGCGCCAGGGGCTGGGGGAGGGGGATGGGGGCCACTCTTTCACGGGGACTGAGTTCCAGTTCGGGAAGATGGAAAAATTCCAGGGATGGATGGAGGTGATGGTCGCACAACACTGTGAATGCACTTCGTGCCCCTGAACGTACGCTTAGAAGTGATAAAAATTGATGTGGGTTTCACATTATATATGTGTCATTACCTTAATAAAGGAATTTTAAAGAGCAATAATGCAAACTCAGCATGTCCGGATTTGTTCAGTGTGCTTTCCTGTTATCTGTGATCTTGAGGTTTTGCACATGGAGTGTGTCTGTTGTGTGTCTGGTGACCTGCGTTCCGTGCTCCCGAAAGTGGCCAACCTCACCAGCTCCACGCAGAGAGGCCGGAACTGGACGCAGGAACGTCACCTGCTCAAGAATCTCCTTCCTCTGCCTCCTTAATGGAGTAAGATCAGCTTTAAAGGAAAGTTTGGAAAACCAGCAGAGGTCAAACACAGGGGGAGGAAGACCCCGCCCCGATCCCTGCTCTCCAGACCCAGCGCTGTGGAGCCTCCTGCATCCGCGGGTGGCCGGCTGCATGGGAGGCTCTCTGCGGAGGTCCCTCACGCCCGGCCAGTGCCGGCTACACGCGCGGACGACTCCGTCTGGGCGTGGTGGTGAGTTAAGGGCATCTCACCCGAATTTGTGCACACCTCTGGGTTGAACAACACCCCCCACTGGACCACGGCTTGACCTCCTCAGGGATGTTCTCACATCCTCATACGGAAGTTTATACTTTCACTTTAAAGAAAGACATTGTTTCTTATCGGGAAAGGAAACACATTCATTCTAGAAAAGGTTTGCAAAGCAGAGTGATACACAAATAAACATAAACCAATAGTAGTTGAGCAGACCTTGTTCACATTTGCCACATATTCTCGGAGGCTCCTTTTTATGACAGCATGCCATTTTTCCCCTAAAATTGATATTACACTTTCTCTATTGTTTATGGCCAGATTTTATTGAATTGTCTGTTTACCAAGTGTGTTTGTCATGGTTTTCCGGAGAAAAAGAACCAATAGGACGTGTGTGTGTGTCAACAGAGCCTTGGTATGTGGAGCTGGCTCCTGGGATTATGGAGGCTGGGGTCCAGAACCGGGTCAGTGGTGGTGTAGCTTCTGCCCCAGGCCGAAGGCAGGAGACAGATGTCCCCTCTGAAGACAGGCCGGCAGAGAGCAGGTCCCATGCCTTTCGTTCTATTCAGGTCTTCAACAGGGTGAGGAGGCTCCCATACTGGGGAGGACACCTGCTTTACTCCCTTCCCCAGGTACTGACCCCATCCAGAAACATCCCCACAGACACACCCGGGATGACGTTTAACCAAGTCTCTGGGCACCACTTGGCCCAGTCAAACTGACACATAAAATTAACAATTGCATAGAGATTACGTGTATCTATTGGAGAACACGTAAAAGCTTAAAAAAAACAACTAAGTGAACTAAAAATGATTGTAGAGATAATTTGGAAGTATTTATGTGAAAGGAAGATTTAGGGGAGAAAAGTGAGTAGGAAAGAGGACTAAACAGCGTGACTTCATCGTTAGGTTACTAGTTACTGGGCTACAGGAACACAGTGGTCCTAGAATCGAGGACAGATCTTTATAATGAACTCAGAAGCCCCAAACAGCAAAACCCTTAATACAAAAGTATCAACAGACACGTACACAGGAAATCTCAATGTGCAGCCATGTGGCCTGTCCCAGGGGGGTCTCTGCAGCGAAGGAGAAGGAATCCCAAGCGCTGTGTTGGGATGAGTGCATGATGATTTAGCTCACGAGCCCAAAGCCTACGCAGGTGCAAGCTTCATATGGATTCGATGTACATGGTAAAAAGCAAAACCGCAAATTCTCCCGAAGTGTGCGTAGGTAAGATTCCTGTGACCTTGGGGAAAGGTGGAGAAGACTGTTGTAATAAGTAGAACAAATCAACAGAAAAGGTAAGGCAGTAGTCATGTTTGGCAACCCCGGTGGGGTCTCAGCATCTGAGATGACCATCCGCCATCCCCTATTAGCATTCCCCTGGACATGTATTTTTAAATATCGAGACATTTTCATTGCAAGAGAAAGCTTTATTTGGCAGTGCTGGAATATTCATAATATGCTACAGAATTCAATTTTCTCTTATTTTACATGAAATATTGATATCTGTATTCCTAAATGTGAATGCTTTGTTTCTTTATGTTATTTTACTGCTCCTCTCTGATTTTGGAGCCATAGCGGTCTATGCTTCCAAACAAATATGTGGGATTAACTCATTGCTTGGAAGTTTACCAAAAAATTTTTTTTTTGTATAAAGTCCTGATGCTCTTGAGGAGGAGATACCGTGAGTGCATTGTCTGCGTCCCCCTCCTCATTCGCTGGCGGAGCATCTAACCCAGGCTCTGTGGTGTGTGTTCCAAGAGGGAGAAGAGGAAAGAGATGAACCAGGACAGACACGGGGAGAAGCTCTGAGATGAGCCATTCCGTGAGAGACACGGCTGTCCTCGCGTCCTGGGAATATTCCCTATTATGATGATGATGATACCCTAATATTGCTTTAAAATCTCTGCGCTATCTCTCCCTTCCCAGTCCTTTGGTTTTTGTCTTGAATAGACTTGAATTTCAAGAAAATTGTCTATTCTTACTTTTATTTTTCTAAAAAAGAATTAATTTTTTCTAATCTCCTTAGAAATTAAGGGTTTTTTTTTCCCATTGTCCAATTTCATATGTTGAATGTTTAGTTCATTTCCTTTCTTCCTCTTTTGCACCTGAAAAAAGTAATTAACTCCAGATGCAGCCGTGGCCCCCTCCACTGGGGCTGGCCGTACACTCGAAGTCCGAGTGTGGACTTCGGTTATTCTAGAAGCACTGTTACTATTGTTAATGATTACAGTGTTCCTTTTATCTTCCAGGACTCCCCTCTGTGATTGAAATTTCATTGTGTCTGGGTAGGCGAATGTTGTTTGTGCAATTTCTGGTGTTTTCCATTTACTGAAGTTCTCTTGGTGATATTTCTGCAGTACCGTTCTACGCTGGAAAAGAAGGTGCACACATTCACATGGCAATTTGCAAACACTCGCCAGGCTTGTGGGAAACACCTCCCTTTAGGACACCAAGTTCACGACCTCAGCGCCATGCTTCCCCACTGGGAACGCTGGGTTCCCAGGGCACGTTTGGGCAAGATGGGGGCGTTTCCTGTCATCACAGTTGGGGACACGCTGCTGGTGCAGGGGTGGGGGCAGAGAGGCTTCTAAACGTCCTCCACGGCCAGGACCCCACGCCCTGTGCCGAGGGCGCCACCGAGAAGCCTGCACGGCACCCCTGCTGTCCTTGAAACCCTAGTTCTCCGTCATGTGCTGGGAGTGGA
>NW_027720494.1:0-321 GCF_054177405.1 Leptonychotes weddellii | reverse complement strand
TTCCCACCAGCAACAAATTCAAGTTCCTGCTGCTCCACGTCCTCACCAGCATTTGGTGTTGTCCGTGGTCTGGATTTAGGCGTTGATGGGGGGAGGGGGGCAGCTCACAGTCTGGTCATATTTTTTTTTTTTTTAAGATTTTATTTATTTGACAGAGAGAGACAGCAAGAGAGGGAACACAAGCAGTGGGAGAGGGAGAGGCAGGCTCCCCGCTGAGCAGGGAGCCCAATGTGGGGCTCGATCCCAGGACCCTGAGATCATGACCTGAGCCGAAGGCAGATGCGTAACGACTGAGCCACCCAGGCGTGCCTGGTCATGTTA
>NW_027720493.1:0-321 GCF_054177405.1 Leptonychotes weddellii | reverse complement strand
TAAATATCAGTGAAAATAGTATATTATGAGAGAATACAAGCTTTCTTATTGGTCATTGTTTTTATTTCATAGTTCTAGGAAAATAGGGATGTTCCTAGGACCTTTCAAAAATTTTGTGATAATGGGGCGCCTGGGTGGCTCAGTTGGTTAAGCAACTGCCTTCGGCTCAGGTCATGATCCCGGAGTCCCGGGATCGAGTTCCGCATCAGGCTCCCTGCTCAGCAGGGAGTCTGCTTCTCCCTCTGACCCTCCTCCCTCTCATGCTCTCTGTCTCTCATTCTCTCTCTCGCAAATAAATAAAATCTTAAAAAAAAAAAAAAA
>NW_027720492.1:0-321 GCF_054177405.1 Leptonychotes weddellii | reverse complement strand
CAAACAGATATCATTTTACTTCTTTCAGATTTGGGTGCCTTTTATTTTATTTTTTTTTCTTGCCTAATTGCTCTGGCTAAGAATTCCAGTACTATGTGGAATAAAAATTGTGAGAGTGGGCATCCTTGTCTAGAAATCTGTATTTTCATAAGATTGCCATGTTATTTTTATGCCCAGTGAAATTTAAGAACCATTTATTAAAAAGATATCTCTTGTGTTTCCTATTTCATTTGAAATAGAGGATCAGTTTCATACCCAATTTTTTTATTATGTTATGTTTATCACCATAGAGTACATCATTAGTTTTTGATGTAGTGTTCC
>NW_027720491.1:0-321 GCF_054177405.1 Leptonychotes weddellii | reverse complement strand
GTTCATGAATTCTAGATAACACAAATTCCCATGTAATAAGCTTAAAGTTTAATTGTTGTAAAATAGATACTATAGTAAAAATAACATACTATGGGGGTGCCTGCATGGCTCAGTCGTTAAGCGTCTGCCTTTGGCTCAGGTCATGATCCCAGGATCCTGGGATGGAGCCCCGCATCGGGTTCCCTGCTCCAGGGGAAGCCTGCTTCTCCCTCTCCCACGCCCCCTGCTTGTGTTCCCTCTCTCGCTGTGTCTCTCTCTGTCAAATAAATAAATAAAATCTTTTAAAAAATAATATATTATAAAAAAGGGGTCATACCTTAA
>NW_027720490.1:0-321 GCF_054177405.1 Leptonychotes weddellii | reverse complement strand
CCAGCTTTGCTTTTCTTTTTCAACATTCCTCTGGCTATGCGGGGTCTTTTCTGGTTCCATACAAATTTTAGGATTATTTGTTCCATTTCTTTGAAAAAAGGGGATGGTATTTTGATGGGGATTGCATTGAATGTGTAGATTGCTCTAGGTAGCATTGACATCTTCACAATATTTGTTCTTCCGATCCATGAGCATGGAACGTTTTTCCATTTCTTTGTGTCTTCCTCAATTTCTTTCATGAGTGCTCTATAGTTTTCTGAGTACAGATCCTTTGCCTCTTTGGTTAGGTTTATTCCTAGGTATCTTATGGTTTTGGGTGCA
>NW_027720489.1:0-321 GCF_054177405.1 Leptonychotes weddellii | reverse complement strand
TCATTATCACAATGCTCAGAAGCATCTTTTATTTCATTTTTATTCTTTCTTATTTTTTATTTTTTTAAAGATTTTTTTATTTAGTTGTCAGCGGAGGGGGCGGTGAGCGAGCATATGCAGGGGAAGTAGCAGGCAGAGGGAGAAGCAGGCTCCTCACTGAGGAAGGAACCTGATGTGGGACTCAATCCCAGGACCCTGGGATCATGACCCAAGCCGAAGGCAAACGCTTAACCAACTGAGCCACCCAGGCATCCCTTATTTTTTTTTTTTTTAAGTAGGCTCCAACACCCAGCATGGAACCCAACATGGGGCTCAAACTCA
>NW_027720488.1:0-321 GCF_054177405.1 Leptonychotes weddellii | reverse complement strand
ACAGTCATGCCTATCTTGACCAACTTATTTGAAATTACTGCATTCTACTTACACTCCAAAGCCTGGTTACCCAGATTTCTTTTTTTTTTTTTTTGGCACTTGCTAACACTTCTGGTCATTTCCTCTAAAATTAAAATGTTCTAACAGATCAATTAAAATATTCTAACAGATCTAGCAGATCAATCATTGAAGACTTACATTCAACAATGAGACTATGACCGATCACATAAACTGGCAAAGTCTTCACCCCAAACCATTTAATTTTAATTTCTAGTTCACATCACTGTTCGTTTAGAAAGAAAAGAACAGTTGTGAAGGATC
>NW_027720487.1:0-321 GCF_054177405.1 Leptonychotes weddellii | reverse complement strand
CTAACACTGAGCTCCAAACTGTCTCCTGGTCCTTGCTTTGCTTGCTCAAACATTGTAAGTTTTCTTGTAGAAACTTCTGTTTGGCCAAGCCTTGGACACCTGTGCGTGCTCCATCTGCCAACGGTGAGGGGAGGGAGTATGTGGCCTCCTCCCTTGGCTTTTGCAGTAAGAAGTAGGACTTGGCTTCCCATCAAAACCCCCACATTGAAGGCTTCCCAACAGGAGGGGATGGGGGGGTTAGATGTTGAGCAGCCAAAAAATGACAGGTAGTCATGACTGTATTTGCGGTCTCGTGTCCATCCCACCAGCCAGTTCTCACCG
>NW_027720486.1:0-321 GCF_054177405.1 Leptonychotes weddellii | reverse complement strand
TCTAAAACTAATGATGTAATGTATGGGGATTAACATAAGAATAAAAAAAAAGAGAGACATGCAAAAAAACTTAGGACTAAACAATACAGCATCTGACACTAAACACAGAAAGCTCTGGAAAGAGCCAGGGTGGAATGGAGGTGACAGAGGGGCCAGGGAATTTGAAGAGCGAGTAATAAAAATTATATAACATGAACAGAGAGAAAGGATTACAAAGACTAAAGTGTTAGAGACTTACAGGAAAATACCAAAGGTGTAATATTCGTGTTTTGGGGAGTGCCAGAAGGAAAGGAGAAAGAGATGGGTATAGAAAATGCACAC
>NW_027720485.1:0-321 GCF_054177405.1 Leptonychotes weddellii | reverse complement strand
TATATTCCCTATGGGCATGTACTACTGATAGGCTTAAAAATGCTGAATATACAGTTATGCAAAATGTTAAAATTTGCTGAGAGTAGTTTAGATGGTAAGTCTGGAATTCTCCAGTAAGGATGGGGCATTAATTAGTGAGATATGTACTGTTGGAGTAATTTTAAAAATTTCATTTTTAAATTTTAAATTTCTTACATTTCAATAGTAAATGTAACAATTCCATGAACTATTCAAACATGGAATCAAGATAATTATGGCACACATAAATCTAGATAACATAGAGAGTTTAGGGAGTGATTGGGCTTGAAGAATACCCACTAA
>NW_027720484.1:0-5382 GCF_054177405.1 Leptonychotes weddellii | reverse complement strand
CCTTCCCTCCCTCCCCTTCCTCCATACCTGAGCCACTGTCTTCATTACTATGGCTTCCTGATGAGCTACCAGCACATCTGAGAGTCAGTGGTTGGAAAGTAGGGTCTGTTTCTTGCTTGGACAGTGTTCTCTGGCCTCCGGACTCCCCTGCATGTGCTTGCCCAGGCTTTTGCCATTGAAGGCCCAGGAGCGGCCATGTGGAGGCCCCGGCTCTAGGGTGTGCCCTGCAGCTGACTTTGTTCAGCCTGGGACAAAACGCAGTGATAGGATTTTGCACGAGCTGACTCAGAACGTGATGCCCAGGAGACGATGAGTAGGGGTCTTGAAATTCTTTGGAAAGGCCCACAAGGCAGCGATTGATCTGAAGTGACTGAGTCCCTTAGTAGCAAAGCCCTGGCCATGAGAAGGGCCACTTTCTGACCACAATAGAAGGGCCAGATTGCCAAATTAAGTCACCCGGTTAATTGTGGCCCTTCATTTCTACTCTAGGAATTTGTGCAGCCCTAATCTTAGCCCTCCCAGGGAGGGAAGGCAGCTGTTGGGGTGGGTCATAGCTCCATGCTCTGTGGTGACTCCCAGACCCCGTGGGCTCTAATTTTAAAGCATGACCACGGAAGGGGGGCACACAACTCTGTTGGTGGCACCAGAACCAGGGTGCCTGGGGGTTCGTTTTCCTCAGACACATCAACAAGTTTTCCAAAGGTTTTGGAAACTACTTTGGGCCAAAAAGACTTTCATATGCATTCTCCGGCATTTGTTTGAGAGGACACAGGCTAGATCACCATAATCCTTGCATTTACTTTGTTAAAATTCTTACCCAGCATTGCTGCCTGGAACGCTGTATCAGATTATGGAACCCCTCTTGGGTTTTCACCCGAATTAGTCACTGCAACTGAATTTCTAATTTCAAGCATGTTGCACTGAATTTGATGTTTTGATTTGGTGCTTTTTAAAAAAGATTTTATTTATTTATTTGACAGAGAGAGACACAGCGAGAGAGGGAACACAAGCAGGGGGAGTGGGAGAGGGAGAAGCAGGCCCCCCGCTGAGCAGGGAGCCCAATGCGGGGCTCGATCCCATGACCCTGAGATCATGACCTGAGCCAAAGGCAGACACTTAACCAACCGAGCCACCCAGGCGCCCCTGACTCAGCGCTTTTTAAGATACCGTTTGACTGAGAGGCTGTTCTGGTGAGAGAATGGATGGTTTGCCCAGGAGGTGTGCCCTGTGCTGTGAGCCCAGGGCTGCCTGTCTCCGAGGAGCGATGAGCTGCCCCGCAGATGAGCTTCTGCCCTCCAGCTGCCTTGTCTCTGTCAGGCGCGCATCGGTGGCCCAGTGCTGTCCCGCGTGTCCCTCGTCCTTGATTCTCTCCCTTGTTTGCTGCGCATGCTCTGTGCTAGCTCCCGGGTTCCCTCTTCTGCCCCTGACAGCTCCCTGGCCCCGCTGGTGCATGTTCAATTTTATAATTCCTCTCTCTTTATTGCTATTCTCTATTTGATGACACATCAGCATGGCATGGTCTCCCACAGTTCTCAGAACAGTAGAAACAGCTGCAGTAGTCCCCTCCTGTCCTTGGCATGTCTCGTGCTTGCGGTGGAAAATCCGATACTCGAGACGTTACATTGTAGCAGCTCTGGATAGACTCCCCTCAGGTCTGTTTTTGCTGTTGTTTCGTGGTCCGTGCGTGTGGACTCTGTCAGTGGGGTCTCTGTGCCCTGCAGGGGGAAGCCACGCCTGTCCATCCTGTCCGTCCTGTCAGCATGCAGCCTGACTGTGAGCAAAGCCCCCGGGTGCAGGGATGCCTGGGGCCTCTGACCGTCTTTTTCCCGGACCCTCCATTCCGTGGGGCCCGTCTAGGTTACGTCACGGTCAGCTGCTGGCCTCCCTGACCGCTGACAGACAGGTCTCTGTTCTCAGCAATGCCCGGCCTACAGGCAGGGAGTCCTTCTTGATCAAGGCCAGTGTCTGAGGTTCTTCCCCACCCCGGAGATTGTCCTTAGCCTCTTTCCATGGTTCTCTCCAGTGAACTCTGGCTCAGCTCTTTGCTCTTAATGAAGATGAGCTAATATTCTCAAGGGCAGCCTCAGGCCTGAACCTTCCTGCACTGGGTTTCAAATGAGGTCAGTTCCTTTGGGGAGAGCTCCAGAGCCCTCGGGGTGTCAGCAATGGCCTGGACAGTGGCCCTGGCCTTCTAGGTCTGCTCTCCTGGGGTGGAGCCTCCGCTCGGCTGGTGCGCTGGGCTAGGGGCAGCCCGGACCCTGGCAAGCCCGGCCGGCCACCCCTCTGTGGATGGGGTGCAGCCTCCAAATGTGAAAGGCACGTGCTGGAAAATCTCTGGGCCACACTGCTTCAGGATTTAGCCCCCTTGACTTGGATGGGGAGGTGAGGAATGTTGGTGGGATACCACACCCCCTGATTGGGAGCCCCGTCCTCTTGGCCACACGGAGCAGGAGTGGGGCCCTGCCCAGCTGAGCTGGAGGCAGTTGGCGGAAGTGCCCCAGACGCTCACTGTTCTCACCAGGTTCTAGTAGATGTTCCTGGATCAGTGTCTCTTCATTGGCTGTGTGCACTGAGGACAGTTGCGGAGATTATAAATGTTTTCTCTAATCGGCTTTCGCTGCTTCTACCTGCTCTGCTGTGGAGCAAGTCCTTGGAAGTGGAAGCTTTGTACCTTGCACCCATGGTTCCCCCCAGAGGAGGCCTAGGACCTCTGCTGCCTGGACTCCCCACCCCAGATGTGATCTGATTGTCCTGGGCTGTGGCCTGGGCACGCGTGGGAGCATTCTCCAGGGATTCTAGTGTGTAGCCAGGGCGGACACCACTGTCTTAGGCAACCGGGTGACTTTGCATTAAGGGAACCACATGGGGTATTTTCAAACAGGGATGTTTCCAACGGATGGGAGGGCCTGGGGGCAGCTTCTTTGCACCAGGTAAGTTCAACAGGCGGCTGAGGCTTTGAAAAGCAAAAGAGCTGTTTCCCTAAAATGTGTAGCACTTACAGGGGCGCCTGGTTGGCTCAGTCAGTCCTGCATGCAACTCTTGATCTCAGGGTCGTGAGTTCAAGCCCCACGTTGTCCGTGGAGCCTACTTGAAAAAAAAGTAAAATAATCAGCATTTACGGTGTCTGTCGAACGGTGGTGGTTTATCAGGGTGTCACAGGGTGAAAAGCAGAAATGCTGCCTGGTGCTTTCAAGTGGCTGTACAGTGTGGTGGGTGTGCAGGTGGCCTGGGACTGCAGTCCCAGGACACGAGGGTCACGCGTGTCCTCAGGGAAGTTTTGTTACAGTTGCCACGGCCCTCCAGGTTCTCGGTGAAGAAAGGCACCAACTGCTTGCCCCCAACGTAGATACACACACACTGCATTTGAATAGGAGTGGGCACAGCCGACCCCCAGGCAGGGACAGCCTTGGGGGGTGACAGGAGGTCAGCAGGGCCCTGCGGGTGGCTCCTTCCACTCGCCAGGCCCCAGCCCAGTCTTAGGAGGAGGCTGAAGCTGCTGCGGGGCTCGCGGTGTGTTGGGCACAGATGGTTAAAATGCAGCCAGTAAATACCTAGTCGTTCTGTATAGAACACTCCATTGAAAACTAGGGGTGGACTATACGGTGGCTAACTGAACATAATAAAGAAAAATAAATAAAATAAAATGCAGCCGGAAAGGTTTGCCTGCGATACGCTGGAGATAACCCTGAGACCAGACGCAGAAGCTAGCGGGTGGTTTTGAAAGGCCCCCCCGCTCAGCTGAGACCCCACACAGCCCGGGTCACTGAGGAATGCACACGCGTGGCCTCCAGGTCGCCGTTCACAGCCTGCCCTTGGGATGCACCCGGCAGACGCACTTCCTTAGGAAGGAAGGGGCTGCCCTGGGCGTCTCCCAGGAAAGCTTTGCAGACCCCTGACCCTGACCGGGGGACGACCTTCGCAAAGATGACGCGGTTTTCCTCCGGGCCGGGCGGGAGGCACCGAGGCCGCGGTCCCGCGCACAGGCCCGCAGTGCGGTCCTTACAGCGGCAGGGAAAGCCCCGGGTCCTTGCCGGGCCGCATTTCCCTTGTAACAGACGCATTCGGTGGCCTCCGCCCTTGGCTCTTGCCGTGGAAGCAAAAAGGTAAGGCGGTTTTGAGTACCTTTAGGAGGAGAGGCTGGGGACCGGAGACCGTCCCCTCCACGGTTCGGTTGTCTTCCGCTGGAGGAAGCTCGCGCAGCACCAGCGTGCGCGCGGACCCAGAGAGGCGCGTGGCGGGAGAAAGCGCGCGGGCTCGCTGGCATCGCCATGCGCCCCGCGGCCGTTCGTAACCTCGCGACAGGTTCTTCTCTGCACCTGACGCGCGCAGTCTCCGCGCCCAGGTGTCCCTGGTGCTGCCGTGTGGCGGCTGGCCCTCCCCGGGGTCCACGCGGCGGTCATTTGCTCCAGGGCATATTATTGTGTTCTCGAAATACTCCTGGGGAAAGTCCACTTGAAACCGGCTGGAATGAGAGGACGCATGGCCCCGGGAACACAGCGGCGCGTCCTCCAGCGTCCACAGGAGCCTTGGCAGCCAGCCGCTCTGCCCGCCCCGCCGGGCCCCAGCAGGGGGCAAGGTGGGCTTCGTGGGGACCACCAGCGGGGGCAGGCGGGGGACCCACCCCAGGTAGCTCCCGCCACAACCCGGTTTCCTAGAACAAAGTTTAGTCTTTCACGTGTTTTCCTTGGGAAGGAATCTGTGCTCGGGGTCTGAGGTCAAGGTCCTGTAGGGGCATGTTGGGTTCCAGCACAGGGCTTCTGGGGATGGCCACTGCAGTCTAGGACAGTTCTCTGGCCTTCTCACTCCGGCGGCTTCTGAGGGACAGAGGGAGGCAGCGTGGGCCGCAGGGCTCCCTTCCTGCCCCCCTGATCCTGTAGGCTTCTCCACTAGGCTGCACCACTGAGCTCAGAGAGCGGCCCTTCCTCCTGAGCCTTGGGACGGTGGGTCACGGACGCGGCCTCCTGGGGCTGAGGAGATCAAGTGCTTCCCCACACGACTGGGACTGGCTGGTGGTCTTCCCCTGGAACCAAGGCTGGCCCCCGATTCCTTGCACACTTCCTTCTGTAGCCCCACGTCACGTGTCTGGGGTTTGCAGCCCCCCTGAGCCACCCTGCAGTGGGGTTGGGCGGGGCTGACCCCCCGGTGGTGGCTGTGGTCCTGGCTGGGACTGGGGCGCAGGCCTGGAGCGGCAGGACCACACTGTCCAGGTACGGTTGTGGGTGCTGGTGGTGGCCTGGGCCCCACAGGGGTGCACTCAGGTCCAGAAAGAGATGGCCACCCCAGGGGTGTGCACAGGGCACAGTGTGGGTTGGTGCTCCCCCACCTTGGGTGTCCTTCCGGGGGCCTCAGCCATGCCCTCGGGCTGGCAACTCTCCCTGCCCA
>NW_027720483.1:0-321 GCF_054177405.1 Leptonychotes weddellii | reverse complement strand
ACCAGGCTACTCTCATGCTGCACGTAAGTTTGGAGGGAGTGATCCCTGAGACCCTGAGATAGTATAGACGGAATCCGACGGGGAGCTCACCCACCCCATAGCTCCTCCTCTAGTCTCCTCTCCTGTGGGCTCTGACCACGTCCTGTTTGTTCTCCCCTAGGTGATGACAGCGCCCAGGGCTCTGATGTGTCTCTCACGGTTCCTCAAGGTGAGACCCTAGAGACCCCGAGTGGGGAAGGGTTAGGGCACTAGGGACAGTGTGTCCGCCCTTATGTGACTGACCTAAATTGGTGCATGATTTTTTTTTCACAGTGTGAGACC
>NW_027720482.1:0-321 GCF_054177405.1 Leptonychotes weddellii | reverse complement strand
GCTAAACAAAGATTCTTCTGCATTTTCTGCTTTCTGGGAATATAGAGGGAGGATGGGATCTCTACATTCTTGATAGTGATTAACAGAGGCATTCAGGATGTGCTTGCACAAGCTAGCGAACAAATGTGTACTGTGCAACATGAGATCCTTAACTCCCAAATGGAAAATTAGCTTCTCAGAGACCAAAGGATCTTCAAGCAGAGGATAGCACTGGCTGGGGGAATGGAAAGGGAGGAGCTCAGCTTCAAGAATTGGAGGGGTGGGCACCCAAAAGGAGGGGCAAAGGGCACCATAACACCGTTGCCTGATTTCCTCAATTGG
>NW_027720481.1:0-321 GCF_054177405.1 Leptonychotes weddellii | reverse complement strand
AGGGGCGCCTGGGTGGCTCAGTTGGTTAAGCGACTGCCTTCAGCTCAGGTCATGATCCTGGAGTCCCGGGATCGAGTCCCGCATCGGGCTCCCTGCTCGGCGGGGAGTCTGCTTCTCCCTCTGACCCTCCTCCCTCTCATGCTCTCTGTCTCTCATTCTCTCTCTCTCAAATAAATAAATAAAATCTTTAAAAAAAAAAAAAGAAAACGTCCCTGTAGACGAAGCAGAGGAGGTACGGTCACAATAGTTACACAAGAGCTGCCTGAATCTGAAGTTGATGGTGAAATCGTCCAGTAGCAGAACTCTCCTGCTGCAGTCTCG
>NW_027720480.1:0-321 GCF_054177405.1 Leptonychotes weddellii | reverse complement strand
AAAGATGAAGAGAGGGACACTGGTATGCTGCATCTTAGTGGATGGGTACAGGGATCAGAATGCCCTGCCCTCCAGACCCAGTCTGTAGCCCAGGACTGTCCAAACACATTCCTGAAGGCTGCCTTAAGATTTGCTAGGATGACATCAGGAGTCTGACATGGGATTTAAATGAGCAGTGCATTCTCTGCTCAGTCCTTGCGTTTGTGCAGAGCTTTTGTGGTCAAGAGACGTTGCTGTTAGGACACAGTGGGTGGGGGACCTGATGAGTTAATATTCCAGGGAAGGACAGACCCTGTTGGATTTCCTCCACAAAGTCACTGA
>NW_027720479.1:0-321 GCF_054177405.1 Leptonychotes weddellii | reverse complement strand
TCCCTGGGCTGGCTTCAGTTGTAGGCAGGCACTCCCCTGCTAAGGCCAGACTGTCCCAGCAGCGGTCCCAGCAGCTCCAGGCGTAACTCTCCCTGGCTTGCAAGCTCTGCGGGAAGTGGGCATTTCCCTCCCTCTGTAGTTCCAGCACAAGTCTCAGGGCTGACTCTCGTTGGTCTCAGCTGGGGTCACATGCCCATCCTGGACCAACCCCTGGGGCTAGGGGAACAGAATGTGCTGATTGGCCAGGCCCAGGTCATGTGATCTCCATGGCAGCCCAGCCAAACCACAGGGACTGGAATGGGGGAGTGGACTGTTTTTTTT
>NW_027720478.1:0-321 GCF_054177405.1 Leptonychotes weddellii | reverse complement strand
TGGCAGGCTGGGTTTTGGAGATAAATAGTAGAGTTAATTGTCTAGATAATTAAAAATAATTACTGCATCCAATTATATTTATGGGGTGGTTATGCATCTATCATGGCATTTGACCTTTACCACAATCTTTTTTTTTTTTTTTTAAGATTTTATTTATTTATTTGAGAGAGAGAGAATGAGAGACAGAGAGCATGAGAGGGAGGAGGGTCAGAGGGAGAAGCGGGCTCGATGCGGGACTCGATCCGGGACTCCAGGAGGCAGTCGCTTAACCAACTGAGCCACCCAGGCGTCCCTCTCTCTCCACATATTATCTGTCAGCGT
>NW_027720477.1:0-321 GCF_054177405.1 Leptonychotes weddellii | reverse complement strand
CTTCTCCTTCATCAAGATGCACGGCTCGGGGCGCCTGGGTGGCTCAGTCGTTAAGCGTCTGCCTTCGGCTCAGGTCATGATCCCAGGGTCCTGGGATCGAGCCCCACATCGGGCTCCCTGCTCAGCGGGAAGCCTGCTTCTCCCTCTCCCACTCCCCTGCTTGTGTTCCCTCTCTCGCTATGTCTCTCTCTGTCAAATAAATAAATAAAATCTTAAAAAAAAAAAAAAAAGCACCTCTCCTCCCAAATTTAAAAAAAAAAAAAAAGATGCACAGCTCAACATCAAAAGGAATGAGATCTTGCCATTTGCAACGACATGGAT
>NW_027720476.1:0-321 GCF_054177405.1 Leptonychotes weddellii | reverse complement strand
TCGATTTCTTAAGTTTCAGAACAAGCAATCTTAGCAAATTTAGGGGCTCTCACAACTCTCACAAAATTAAAATGCATAATTTCTTTATATAGCCAGCTTAAAGATATCAAAATATCAATGCCAAAAAACAGTATGCAGATGGTGGGTAAACATATTAAGTTGTTCTTTAATATTCAGATAGTGAGTTAAGGCACAGAGCTTTTATTCAGTATCTTCTATCATCTTACCCCATTAAGAAATTCCTTAACTACACTTACTATGGTGATCATTTAACAATATATACATATACTGAATCATTATGTTGTACACCTGGAACTAATA
>NW_027720475.1:0-321 GCF_054177405.1 Leptonychotes weddellii | reverse complement strand
TCTCTGCAGCCGGCTTCCCCGCTCCAATCCCTGGGAGCTCTGCCACACTCAGGCACCCCCAGTCTTCCTGTGACCCCGAGGGTCCTGAGACCACACTGTCCCACGAGGGCTCCACCCCCCCGCTTAGCCACCGGAGTGACGTCCCTCAGCGGAGCAGACTTCTAAAAGTTCTGATTTTGTGCTCCGCAGCTCTATCACTTGCCAGAAGCTGCCCACGGAGGTCCCCTTCCCCACCGTCTATCCTCCCGAATATCGCCTCTGATTCACTTCGCACGTCCTACCTTCCAGAAAGTGGTCTGTTTCAGAGAGTTGTTCTATTCT
>NW_027720474.1:0-321 GCF_054177405.1 Leptonychotes weddellii | reverse complement strand
TAGAACCCTCAGTTTGTTTCTCAGAGTCCATAGTCTCTCATGGTTCATCTCCCCCTCTGATTCCCCCCCTTCATTTCTCCCTTCCTGCTATCTTCTTCTTCTTCTTCTTCTTTTTTTTTTTTCATATAATGTATTATTTGTTTCAGAGGTACAGTTCTGTGATTCAACAGTCTTACACAATTCACAGCACTCAGCATAGCATATACCCTCCCCAATATCTATCACCCAGCCACCCCATCGCTCCTACCCCCCACCACTTTGATAAACTCCTGGCCAGACTTATGAAAAAGAAATGAGAAATGACCCAAATAAATAAAATCA
>NW_027720473.1:0-5382 GCF_054177405.1 Leptonychotes weddellii | reverse complement strand
ATCTCTGACATCTTGGTTATATCTGCATCCATTTGTAAATCTAAAGCATAAGTCATAATCTCTGAGTCTTTTCTATTTTGGGGGCTCCTCCTCCTAGTCATTCTGTTGATGGGTGTTTGAGGGAATGTATAGAGTCCAAATTATTGACCAGAACCCAAGCAAGATGCACCTGTTTTCTTGGGACCTTAGGGTTGCTGGCCTCTTGTTTTCCCAGCCTGTCTTCTGCGGGAGGGGCCTGCCACGCTGTTACTCAGGCAACCCCGTTTGGGCGGAGTTGCCCTGCCCCCCTGTGGTGGGGGATGGGCTCAGTGGGAATCAGTTTTGGGGGCTTTTGTCCTCTGGCACCTTTCCCTGGCAGTTTTCTGCATCTCTTCCATGAGTCAGAGCAGAAGAGACCGTTTCCAACCCTCTGCCTCAGAGCAAAGAGATCACAGTCTGTTCTTCAGTGAGCTCTCCAGGCCACACTGTCTCCGTTTCTGTCCGTGCTGCTATAAACTGCAGCGTCCTGGGTTGTGATCCCCTCCGCAGCGCCCCAGTCCTGCCTCCAGGTCGGGGCACGTCTCTGCCCTTTGTGCTTCTAAAACCACCAGCCGCTCCCAGTTCACGCGCGGGCGACTCCGCCGCTCCGGGTTTCCGTCCCGGGGGCTGCAGTTCGCAGGCGCGACCCTGCCGCCCTGGGTTTCCACCCCTGGGGCTGCCCTAAAGTCCTTTCCCCACTGCTACTGGTCTGCGGGTCTGTGCCCGTCCACAGCGCGTGAGGCTGTCGCTCACTGGCGGTGTAGGATCCCCACGGCCAGGCACCCTCCCACTGCCGTTTAACCTCCGATATCTGCCCGCGGAATCACGGCTCCTTGCTTCGTACCTCAAAACCAACCGCCTGGGCGCCTGGGTGGCTCAGCTGGTTAAGCGACTGCCTTTGGCTCAGGTCATGATCCTGGAGTCCCGGGATCGAGTCCCACATCGGGTTCCCTGCTCAGCAGGGAGTCTGCGTCTCCCGCTGACCGTCCCCCCTCTCATGCTCTCTCTATCTCATTCTCTGTCTCAAATAAATAAATAAAATCTTATAAAAAAACAAAAACCAACCGCCTGCGATATTCTGTTTGTAGAGGTCCAGATCTTCTTACATCTCAGGCTGGTTTCGTGGGTGCTCAGAATGGCCTGGTAGATATCCAGCTGAATTCCGGGGACCAGTTGAAATAGGGTCCCCTACTCCTCCGCCATCTTTCCCCCCTCTCTACACATATTTAAAAGTCCACAGACACTCTGAGAAACAAACTGAGGGTTCTAGAGGGGAGGGGGGTGGGGGGATGGGTTAGCTTGGTGATGGGTATTAAAGAGGGCATGTACTGAATGCAGCACTGGGTGTTATACGTAAACGATGAATCATGGAACACTACATCAAAAACCAATAATGTAATGTATGGTGACATAACATAATAAAATTAAAAAAAAAAAACCTTAAGGAAAAAAAAAAGTCCACAGAATCCAACAGTGGGTTGAAGATTTTGGGTTTCTACTTCTAAAGAATGAGGCTGCTGTGAAGGTCAGTGTCAACAGCAACAACTCAATGGCCATAAAGCAGATTCAGAATTGCCAAGAACTAATAATCTTCAATGTAGATGAAACACGGCAGTCCAAGAACCAGGCCCTGGGGAAATCACCGTATTTTGCTATTGCAGTTGCTTGAAGTCCATGCCAAACAAAATAAACTAAAATAAAACGTTGTAATCCTGGACTGATGCAAAGTAACACTTGGGATGGAACCCTTTTCAAGTCTGACACACAGGGGGCTCAAGAGCTCATGAGACTTGACGCACTGCCACAGAAGTTTCCAACATTGCAGTGACTGGTGGCCCCAGTGCAGAGAGGAGCTCAGGAGCACCAGGCTACTTCAAGTTCTATGAAACGCACCTGTGCCCGGCAGTCCCTTTGAGCATCCAGTGTACAAATCAACCCCACCTTGACTCACCCCAGAACTAGACCCAGAACAGGAAAGAAATCTGGGAGCAAGTGCCAGGAGTCAAGAAGCAGGAGCCTGGCCACACACCTGTCCTTCATTGACCTATGAGCTCAGGGTTGTCTGCCTAACGGGAATCAGCTCTTTGAATGATTACAGTATAAGAGTCTTTTTAAAAAGCTCTCCCATTTAAATCACAGAATTTCAGAGTTTTATTGTACCTTAAGTTGTCTCGTCCATTATCTTAATAGACTTGGGAAGCCATTCTCACTTAACAAATGGAGAAAACGAGGCACAAACATTTGGAGCCCAAAGACACTTCAAGAAATGGGCAGCACTAAAACCAATATCTGTCCTGAGGTGAGACTGGGTGAGGGCCTCACACCGACTCATCTCCCTCATACACTCTTCCCATGGGGTCATTCCTAGGCCATCATTGGCTAAAAATCAGGTTTCCACTCCCTGAGACAGGAAACACAAAGGAAGAGCAGTTTGGAGTGCTGAAGGTGAAGACAGAAATCCAGCTGGAATGTGTTGAGTTTGAAATATCTATGAGGCACGGAAGGGGAATGAGCAAAGGCAGCTGGATGTCTGGCCTACTCTGAAGCGTTAGGGAACAAAAATGCTATACACAGGAAACTACTGGAAGGACTGTCTTTTTTCCCACCTCTTCAGACAACAAAGCCAGAGAAAATACCACAGTTCATCAAATCCAAGATGCCACTGATTCTAAAACCAATGACTAAAAAAGAAAAACTGTTGTTAAAATCTGACACAATACTAAAATTGCATGGATTTCAAGATGCATCCCAAATTCAGAGACATTGTAACATGGGGGAAAAAAAGGTATTTAGATTGCAGTGAATACAGAGTAGACATCTGTTTTTGTAACTTTTTATTCTGATATAATTTCAAGTTTATAGAAAAGTTGCAAAAACAGTACAGAGAATTCCCAAATACCTTTACCCAGGGAGCTTCACCAATTGTTTTCACTTTGCCCCATTCATCATGTGCATTGTATCAGTTTCTCTCCCCACCCTTCTCCTTCATTCTCTCAGATTGTTTCATACTTTGTGCCCTCCTCTCTCTAAATATCTCAGTATGCACTTACCAAACTCAAGGACATGGTGACAACAGAATGATCAAACTCAGGAAATGTGACACTGATATTATACTATTGTCTATTCCATCATTCACATTCAAATTTTGTCCACTGTCCCAATAATGTCCTTTATAGCTTCTTGGCTCCATTCCAGGGTCAAGTAGCATATACAGGTGTCAGGTCCCTTTAGTCCTCTTTCAACTAGAATAGTTCCTCAGTCTTTGTGTTTCTTGACCTTGAAATGTTTGAAGAGTACAAAGCTCAGTTAGTTACTCTGTAGAACATCACACAAACAGGAGTTTGTCTGATGTCTCCACACAGAGAGTCAGGTTATGGGGGGAATACCCTCAGGGTGAGGTGGGTGAGGTAGTGTCCTTCTCGGTACCTCTCATCAAGAAGGCCCAGTGATGTCTCTTTCAGGTGACCCTAACTTTGATCACTTAGTTAGGATGGCGTCCACAGCAGGGCAATTACCTTTTATAAGAATGTGAATTATGAGAATTTTTTTTAAAGATTTTATTTACCTAGGGGCGCCTGGGTGGCTCAGTCAGTTAAACATCTGCCTTTGGCTCAGGTCATGATCTCAGGGTCCTGGGATCAAGCCCTGCGTCGGGCTCCTTGCTCAGTGGGGCGCCTGTTTCTCCCTCTCCCTTCGCCCCTCCCCACTGCCATTCTCTCTCTCTCTCTCAAATGAATAAATAAAATCTTTTTCTTTTTAAAGATTTTATTTATTTATTTGACAGAGAGAAAGACAGCAAGAGCAGGAACACAAGCAGAGGGAATAGGAGAGGGACAAGCAGGCTTCCTGGCGAGCAGGGAGCCCAATGTGGGGCTTGATCCCAGGACCCTGGGATCATGACCGGAGCCGAAGGCAGACGCTTAACAACTGAGCCACCCAGGCGCCCCAATAAATAAAATCAAAAAAAGATTGTATTTATTTATTTATTTAGAGAGTGCAGGCATGTGGCGGGGGGGTGTCAGAGGGAGAGAGAATTTCAAGCAGACTCTCTGCTGAGCACGGAGCCGGACTCAGTGTTTGATCCCAGGACCCCGAGATCATGACCTGAGCCAAAATCAAGAATCAGATGTTCAACTGACTAAACCACCCAGGAGCCCCGAATTACGAGAATTTTCAGTAGTAAAATCTACAAACAATAATGTCTTACTTTATGTGTACAATGTGAAATAATAAAAATTCAAAAAGAATTTAAAATGTGTCAAGAACTGCTTAATTTTAAGCATTTTTGCCACAGAGCAGGCCTGGCTAAGTTTGAGTTAGGCAGGACTCCTGCAAGCATCCTATTTGAAGCAGTTTTCTGAGGAGTGCTACTGGCAGTGAGAACAGGCCACTAATATAGATTGTGGGGTTTAGAAATTGAGCATCTAGGTTTCTGGCCAAGTCAGAAGGCAAACTCGCTGTGTTACTTCCCTTTATTTAGGTCCTTGGGGAGTGGTGACCTCACTGAAGTTAGACCACAAAATCAGTCAGCTGAACCCAGGGAACTAACTGGCTGAGCTACAGTCAGCCCTTAGGAATTGGCTTCCTTGGGGCAGAAGGTACTACCTTCCCTGTTATCATGGGGAGAATGAACTCTCAGTTTTTCCCCCATCCACATGGGGACACACAGCGCCCTGTGTATGCAGGGAGGAGGCTCATCTGTCCTGTAGTCTCTCCCCAGCTGGGGACCGGGTGGTACTGCCCACTCTTGCCCAGTTTTGTCCATGTTCATGAACACAGCCAAAAGCCTGGAGGCCACATGGACTGGCAGTACTAGCCCCTCCCTCCTCAGGCCACCTGACTAGAGCCAGGGCAGGTAAAGATGTTGTAGATACCTCGAGCTCGCCCTAGGGTATGGCAACCTGCTGTCAAAGTCTGACTGAGCAGACCACTCTATTGATTTTTAAATAATGTGTAACTGTTTATGAAACTCCTGTGCCCTTAAGCTAAGCCCCAAATCAGTGACTGTTTAATTACATTAGTTGATGTTGGTTCTTATGTTTATGGTCTGATGCCATCTGTGACCCTGAGGGAGACCCCACAGGCCGCCGGTGTGAATGGCACTCCTAGGAGGTTGCCCTGGCAGGACCACAGGACGGCTGGCAGAGGCTACAGCCCCAATCCCAACATCAGACTCATCTTTTTAATGTTATTTCCTTGGGCATGCACACCCATGTTGGATCCCCAACAACGTCAAGACAGCAGTCTGCGATATCCCACCTCGTGGCCTCAAGATGGCAGTCACCTTCATCGGCAACAGCACGGCCATCCAGGAGCTGTTCAAGCGCATCTCGGAGCAGTTCACGGCCATGTTCCGGCGCAAGG
>NW_027720472.1:5955-14346 GCF_054177405.1 Leptonychotes weddellii | reverse complement strand
AAAAAAAAAAAAAGAAATCGTATAAACTATCCTAAATAATGTATATCACCTAAATGTCAATGTATGATTTTTGAAGATGCTATAATATCATTATACTAATTTTGGTATAAAAATTTATTTAAGAATAGTGTTCTGGAAACTGAAGAGGAAATAAAGTACAAAATAAGCACACACAAAAAAATATAATCAATTCCCTTCGTGTCATTCAAATGGCCTTGGAGCATTTTCTTCCCCTCCCTGGCAAAATGACTCAATACCTAATGGCTCCTGCTGTCGTATATCTCAAAGAGGGTAATCAAGGACGAGGTTTTAGGCAATCATCATTAGGCAAATCATCATTAGGCAAAGGAAAAAAATAGTGGAAAAAACCCAAACACCCACATGTTTGCCAAACAGCCAGAGTAGAGAAATCAGGGAACCTCTCTGAGGATACAAATGTATCCTTTGCCTTTACTATTACCCCAATTTTAATTTTGTAATTTCCCCCAATTTTATTTTATTTTATTTTCATAGAAATTGGGGTGCTTATGATTAATGATTTGGCCAGCTCTGACAATAACATAGAGTAAAAATTATCTCAAATTCTAATCCATATCTAATCTAATTCTATATCCAGATATAACCCTTGCTAATATCTTGAAGAACTTACTTCTGTGTCTGTCTGACTCCACACATGCACACACACACACACCATATTTAATTTTACATAACTAAATTCATTCTTCACATTGTATTGCAAATTGACTGTTTTTACAAAAATGAGTTTACCTATCCATTATCCATAAGTCTTTTTTTTAAAGATTTTATTTATTTGTCAGAGAGAGACAGAGAGCACAAACAGGGGGAGCGGCAGATGGAGAAGCAGACTCCCCGCTGAGCAAGGAGCCTGACGTAAGACTTGATCCCAGGATCCCGGGATCATGACCGGAGCCGAAGGCAGACCCTTAACCGACTGAGCCACTTAGGCATCCCCAGCCATAAGTCTTAATCAACACTAGCACTTTTAAAAAAAAGATTTTATTTATTTATTTTAGAGGGGGGGGAGGGAAGGAGAGGACGAGAATCTCAAGCAGACTCCATGCTGAGCGCAGAGCCCAATGCAGGGCTCCATCTCACGACCCTGAGATCAGGGCTAGAGCTGAAAGCAAGAGTCAGATGCTTAACCAACTGGGCCACCCAGGCGCCCCTACACTAGCATTTAAATAGCTGCTCAAAATTTCATGGTATTTGTGCAGCAGAAGCATGTTGTTTCCCCCCCCCAAATTAGAAGATACTTTTTAAAAGTGTTTTATTAATTTTATAGACCTTATTAATTATATAAACTCAAACAATATAGATAATTATAGAGCAGAGAGCCAAATATTACCCCAAATTTAACTCTCTGAAATACCTTCTTTAATATTAGATGAGCAACGTTCCTCCACATTTTTTTTTCTTTTCCTGTTGTGCAGTCACCATCTGTTACCATATGATGTTACTGCAATATTATTGACTATATCCTGACCATTTTTCTATGCACATATATGTAGTTAGAAAAATAGCTAGATAAAAGAAATACATTTTTGTAAAAAATGAATTATGCTATGCATATTAAGTAAGATTTAAAATTTAATTATAATTGAACATAGGGGAGGAAAAAAAAAACTGAAGTCAAACTGTGTAGAATTGTTTCCATACATAAAAAATATTACTCCCAGGATCCATCCCTTAACTTTCTGTGGAAACTTGGGCAAGTCACTTAACATTTTCCATGCCTCGGATTTCTCATCTGTAAAATAGGATTTATGGTACCTAAATCATAGGATGTTGTGAGGCTAAGAAGAGATAATATAAAGAAAACATTTAAAACAGTGCCTAGAATATAGTGATTCATAAATGTCAGTTATTTTTATATTAGCTCAATTATATAGATTTATTTCAAGGAAAGTTGGTTATGAAAAATATCAGAGATGGAGTCATGTTTTTGGGTTACGTCCATTTTTGAAAAAATTCCATAGCTTTCTGCTGGGAAAGGTGGAGGAATTTATCACGTTTTCTCCCCCTCCCTCCCACCTTCTTCCCAATCACATTCTGACTTCTATTTTATTATTTTTATTTAGCTAAGAGTTTGAACATCTGTTCTACACTCATGATTTTAACAGTTGTGTTTTGTTTTGTTTTTTTTAACGTGGAGCCCAACATGGGGCTTGAACTCAGCAAGGGCCTGTGGGCGCACTACCCCATGACTATTTCCTGAGTAAGAATGTTGGTCTGTTAGTTTAATACTTGAGCATACATTTAAGCTGAGTATTGTATTCTTCAGTAGTGCATTCTCAGATTTTTATAAATGTTTTTATATTTTCCCCTGGAATTCAGCAACAGTTATTTCTTATCTCTGTAAGTAAACTGCATTTCCTCTGGATGACTGAAGATTTCTTTTCCCTCATTATACTTAATTTCCAGGATCTTCTTTGTGACATGTCTTGATGTAGATCTATTTAAATAAATCTTTTACAGAAGACAAAATATCTCTGTGTTCTGCAGATTTAATCCTTTCTATACTTAGGGAAATTTTCTTCTATTATATTAAAAAAAAAAAAAACTAATCGTGAAGACTGTCTTATATCCAGGTGTAGTTCCAGGATCCCCAAGACCACCTTCATCGGAAGAATTCACAGAATGTGGCAAAGCTGTTATTTGTTAGTTACGGCAAAAGGACGCAGATTAAAATCAGCAAAAGGAAGAGGCGCATAGGACAGCATCTCAGACCAGATGAGAGCTTCCAGTTGTCCTCTCCCAGGGGAGTCATGCAATCAGGGTCCACCAATCCCAGCAATACTGTGTGCCAACATGCATGAAGTATTGCCAAACAGAAAAGCTCCACCATGCCCTGGAATTCAGGGTTTCACTACGGCCAGGCACACGGGCACGACTGATGGCCCACATGGCTGACCTTTATCTCCAGCTTCTCCAGAAGTCAAGCTGATACCGCACGTCCAAGACCTCTAGATAATAAACACACTCTTTCCAGGAAAGGCATTCTAAGCATGTATGTGTTACTTCTCAGGAGCTAGTCAAGGGTCAAATCTTTCTTTGGTCAGTGTTAATCCTTACTGCACAACAGGAAACTGGACACACATACAGGTAGACTGGAGTGGTCGTAGATGGATGGATAGAGATTTAATTTAAGAACATTAATGAAACAAAGACCTATGTACCCAGCACTTACCACCCAGATTAAGAAATAGAATCTGCTACTTTTTCATTTTCTCAGCTGTATTACTCTTTCTCTCCACTAGAGATAACCACTATTCTGACTTTTGTGTTGACAATCCTCTCTCTCTCTTTATCTGCCTGCTCTTAGTTTTGAAAATCTGCGAGCAAATACAAACCTAGTGATGTTAGGAAAGGGCTCATTGATGAAGAAAACATAAGCTGAACATTCTGTTTCACATTCTAGCTTCAGCTTCCCTAGAATTAACAACTGCCTCCTTTGGGGAAATATGTGGACAAGGTCACAACAGAATTCTGGAAAACACAGGGCTTACCAAGGTGGGGCATCTGGCAGGCATGGACTGTGAGCCAGGTTCTGGATCTCTGACAAAAATATGGTCAGAGAGATTAGATTACTTTGTAATTTTTACTTCCCAGTTTATATAGTAGAGGTATTTATTGCTCACCATATATTCATGTGGTCTGCCACATTTCCTAGAACCATTGTGGTTAGAGTAGGGTCATTTTTCTAGCTCTTGCCAATGTGCTTGGAGTGTGGGAGATGTATCTTGTTTCTGGGAGTGGTTGAAGAGTGGTTGCTAAACCGACTCTCTTTTAACCCTCCACAGCAAATGTGAGAACAAGATGTTAAGAATCAGAGTGTTTATTAATATAAGCCTGGGTGCTCTGTGACTTTGGGAGCACGATTTCCATCTTGAGGCACATTGGACATGTAGTATGAGAGGGATAGGTCCCCAAAGCCTGAGAGTTAATTTGTTACCCAGCATAATCATTGATATTCTGATTAACACATCTCATCATGGCTTACTTTTACCTCCCAAGTAAAGGTGAATGAAGTGCACTTCTGTGGTCCGAAATGAGTGTCTTTAGATGATCGAATATTGGAGCATGGATGGAAGAGCAGAAATTTCCACAGCACGTGGTTACACAATCCAAAACATGTAAGCATCTGGAGCAGACACATCCAGGCGTTTTGGGTTAGATGGCAGAAGGGCTCTGGGTGAAGACTGCTTTTCATATATTTGTTGCTTGTCTTGCTACTTCAGACTGGATTGTTGCCTTCTGATCTAGGGCATAACTATAATTTGAGATTTCCCTTTTCCTTGGGAATTCCCTGGGAATTCTCTTTGCCTCTCTCTGGCATTGGATGACCCATTTCTCTATCCCTTGTCGTCTTCTTAGTTGATATGCTCATTTCAAGGAGCGCATCCTCCGGAAGCTTCTTGTTGAAGGGTGTACTACTTTTTTTGAGATATTTTATGCCAGAAATATCTTTATCTTACCCTCATGCTTGATTGCAGTTTGGTTAACTATAGAATTCTAGATTGGAGATATTTACCTTCAGAATATTGAGAGCATTGCTGCATTTCTTCATGGTTCTGGTTGCTGCTGAGAGTGGGATGCCATTCAGATTTCTGATTCTTATTATTTAATTTTTCCTCCATTGCAAGTCTATAGAATCTTCTTTTTGTCCTTGGTATTCTGAAATGTGGCAACAAAATACCTTGGTTGCATCTATTCTCATCCATTATACTGGAAACCTGGCCAATCATTTTTTGAATGCTTTAATTAAATACAATTTGCCTATAAACAACTTTACTGAGATATAATTTACGTACCATGCAATTCACCCATTTAAAGTATACAACTAAATGTTTTTTAGTATTTTCAAAGAATTGTGCCATTATTACCATAATCAAATTTAGAATATTTGTATTACCCCCCAAAAGAAACCCCATAGCTATCAACACTAACTCCAACCTGAACTCCCAGCAGTAGGCATCACTGATCTACTTGATGGCTCTGTGGCTTTGCCTTTTCGGGACATTTCAGATAAATGAATTGATACAGTTATATAACTTTTCCTGACTTCTTTCACTTAGCATAATGGTTTAAAGGTACATTCATTTTGCAGCATGTATCAGTATTTCCCTTATTTTCATTGTAGAATAATATTCCATTGTATGTATATATCACAATTTGTTTAGCTGTTCATCAACTGACAGGTATTTGGATTTTCCCACAGGTTAGCTAGTGTGAAAAATTTATAATTTATGTACAAGAGTTTGTGTAGACATATGTTTTCAGTTCTCTTGTGTATATACCAGGAGTAGAATTGCTGGGTCATGCAGTAACTATATTTAACCTTTTGAGGAACTGTTAGATTATTTTCCAAAGCAGCTACATTATTTTGCATTCCCACCAGCAATGTATGAGGGTTCCAATTTCTCCACATCCCTGCCTATACCTGTTATTGCCTGTCTTTTTGATTTTGCCCATCCTTCTGAGTGGTATCTCACTATGGTTTTGATTTGCATCTGCATGATAGCCAATAATGTTGAGACTTTTTCATGTATGTGTTAACCATTTGTATATCTTCTTTGGAAGACCATTTTTGTATGAGGTTATTTGTCTTTTCCTAACATATAATTTTTATTTGGTGATGTATGTCTTTCTGTTCTGGAATATTTTTTCTTTTTTTTTTTTTTAAAGATTTATTTATTTGAGAGAGAGAGGAGGGGGATGGGCAGAGGGAGAGAATCTTTCAAGCAGACTCCCTGCTGAATGTGGAACCCCATGTGGGGCTTGATCCCAGAACCCATGAGATCATGACCTGAGCCAAAACTGAGAGTTGGATGCTTAACCAACTGAGCCACCCAGGCACCTCTGTTCTGGGATATTTTCTTAAATCATTTTACTGATGATTTCCTCTGCTCACTTGTCTTTATTCTATCTTTCTGAAGTACCAATTTATTACAGTGTTAGATTCATAGATTGGCTTTCTGATTTTCTTACCTTCTTTCTTATTCTCTTGTCTTTCTGCAGTATTTTATGGAGAACTTCCTCACTTATATTTTCCAATTTGTCTATTGAATTTTTCAGTTTTTGTTTTTGCGTTTTCTGTTTCTAAAAGCTTTTGCTTCTTTGAAATCTCCTTTTAAAAGAGCATCCTAATTTTGTTTCAAGAATGCATTAGTTTTCCTTATCTCTGAGGATATTAGTAATACCATCTTTAAAAATTTTTTTCCTATGTAGTTTTCCCAGTTTTCTCTAATTTGGGTTTTTCTTTTTTCTTTTCCTGTTGTGGTTGGTTTGTTTGTTTTGCCTCTTTCATGTTAGAGGTTTCCTTTCGTTCCTGTAATTCTGGGTTGTCTGTTTATGATTGAGATGAGTTACTAAAACTGACTGGAAGCGCTGAGTTCATGGGTTGCATTTGTGGTATTTGAGCTTCATTATAGGATGAACTTAATGGACTTTTTGTTGAGAATCTCCAAATATCAGTGTCTTTATTTTTTTATTTTTTTTTTTAAAGATTTTATTTATTTATTTGAGAGAGAGAGAATGAGAGACAGAGAGCATGAGAGGGAGGAGGGTCAGAGGGAGAAGCAGACTCCCTGCCGAGCAGGGAGCCCGATGTGGGACTCGATCCTGGGACTCCAGGATCATGACCTGAGCCGAAGGCAGTCGCTTAACCAACTGAGCCACCCAGGCGCCCTATCGGTGTCTTTAAATATGTCCTCTTGAACTGCTTAGTGTCCCAAATCTCTCCTTCTACTTGGAGGGTAAACATCCAAATGCCATCATTCTGGGAGCCAAAGTCAGGGGAACTGGGGTACAGGGGTGGTGGTTGTCTCAGCAATTAGAAATCAGTATGCATATAGCCACTGAATCTAAATATCCAGATGATAAATCCCAAGGCTTACAATGAGATGGGAAAGGATACTAAGAAGCTAACTTCTCTGAGAAAAACTGTCAGTTCGGCATCTCTTTCTGTTACCCACAGTTCTAGAGGGATCTGAGGCTGCCAGCTTTTGAGATTTCTCTAAAGCAAACTGTGTTGACCCTCAGCTCTCTTGACTGCTTGAGATTTGGCTTTCTTGTATTTGCCAAATTGGTTACTATTGGTCCATTTGCTTTTCAGCCTCCCAAATTATGTTACAGTTTTTCCTTCTTTGTTCTCTCTGAAGTTATTATGACTATAATTGTTTTTATTATTACTCTGTGGTTATAGTTGGACATTAGGATAGCAGAAAATTACCTGGACCTATTACATATTTAAACAATTTTTTTTGGTTATTTTATTTGTTTTTTTTCTACCTCAGGGATAGGAACTATCTTGATGATAGACGGTGTTTGTCTATCTTTTGTATCTATTATCTTCTTTCTAATTATCTTAACTGTTTGCCCATTTCCTCAGCATTTATTATAATTATCTCAAAGGCTTTTGTCCGTGTCAGTAATTTAATTTTCAGCCATGGTTAATCTGCTCCTTAAGGTTCTAATTTATTTATTTATTAGCTAGGTAATGGTGAGTTTTTTGTTGTCCATTTGTTTCCTTGACTGGAAAGAATTTTCCCATTCCCTCTTATTATGTGGTTTTATTATTTTAACTGTGTCCTTGGTTTATACATTTATATTCTTTTAAAGCTTTTCTGTGACATGAGACACTGACTGGAAATTTTTGTCTGTCCCTCAGTTCATGACTTCTTTTATTGTTGTTCCTTTTCTTTTATTCGTGGTTAAGGTGGGCCACTCTGTCCACACAATATAAATTAACATTCATACTGTTCTTAATGCTTTCATTAACAATTTTTTTCCCTTGAATTTTTCCTGACTCACCTGTTTACTGCCAATCTGGGCATACCTAAAAGGGAAATTGGTATTATTGGGAATTTTCAGGATTTTATAACATTTTGTTCACTGATATGACTTCTGAGAGGTAGTTGTGGTGTCAGGAGAACTTTTAGTTTCTTGGTTGCCTTTTTTTTTTTTTTTAAGTTTATCTGCCCTTTCTATGCTTGATTGCTGCTGGTAATTGTTTTACATTAATTTTTTTTTTTACTTTCTTATATTAGCAAACATTGATAGACTGCCAGATATATGGTTAAGAAAAAATAATGCCTTCAATAGCTATCTTAATAGTTTTAATGGAAGGAGATTATGGTCTGGCTTCATGTTGACATTTTTTTTTTTCTCGAATTTTATATATATATTTTTTTATTCTTATGTTAATCCCCATACATTACATCATTAGTTCTAGATGAAGTGTTCCATGATTCATTGTTTGTGCATAACACCCAGTGCTCCATGCAGAATGTGCCCTCCTCAATACCCACCACCAGGCTAACCCATCCTCCCACCCCCCTCCCCTCTAGAACCCTCAGTTTGTTTTTCAGA
>NW_027720472.1:0-5855 GCF_054177405.1 Leptonychotes weddellii | reverse complement strand
AGTCTTGCACAATTCACAGCGCTTACCAGAGCACATACCCTCCCCAGTGTCATGTTGACATTTTAACCCAGATATTTCATTCTCTTTCCTACTGTTTGGCCACTTCGGTACTTTTTAATAGATCTCTGTTTCCAACGGGATTAATCTTAAAATAAGGAGTAGCCCGAAGACAACAAGTTTCCCATTTTTTATACTCTATGCACTTGGTGGTTCCCCTCACATTTTTTAGGGTTCAAATTCCTAGAATATAATCTTTAAATGTAGAGTTCTTGTTAAAACTTCTCAGTCTCATTTTTATGTAAATGTCAGATATTAACTCAAAATGTGGTTTCCTCTAATGGAATTTTCTCTTTTTTCCTTCTTCTTTTTAATTAAAAAAAATAGCTTGTGAGTTATAATTTGCCAATGGTATATTAACTTGTTTCTCACAAACCTTCTTTGAAAATAGATAGGAAAACTGGAGAGCAAAGATTTGTGTACTCCAGGAACCACCCCCCTCAAAAAAAAACTAAGCCAGGGCGCTTGGGTGGCTCAGACGGTTAAGCATCTGCCTTCGGCTCAGGTCATGATCCCAGGGTCTTGGGATCGAGTCCCACATTGGGCTCCCTGCTCGGCGGGGAGTCTTCTTCTCCCTCTCCCTCTGCCTCTCCCCTTGCTTGTCTCTCTCTCTCTCACAGATGAATAAATAAAATCTTTAAAAAAAAACCAAAACAGCAACTAAGCCCAGAGTCAGAGAGTTGGTCTTTCAAAGCATTTGCCAATTTTCAAAAACAATAAGCTATGTCAAAAGGTTGGGAAGCTGAGTAGAGCTGTCAACAAGAATGAGGTTATAAAAATTGGAATTCAATGTCCACTAATATGAGGGAGCTGGTTCACAAAAATCCCAGACTTTTGGTTGGGATTCTCCAAAGTGAAGGTAAAGGAGGGACTGGGATACTGGAAATAGAACATTCCTTATAGAGAGTTAAGTCCAATTTTAGATCATCTCAATTCCTAATCCAAAGAGTGAATCTTGGATTCCTAATTTGTCTAGCATAGCTGCCTGCAAGAACCTAAATTACATTTTCTCTGGAGAAAGGTAAGATTATCTAGAGTCTCAAAACACCTCTACAGTTTTTCGTAGGGAATATTTGGCTCTAGTCAAAAATTATAAGGCATGTGAAAGGATAAGGCCTGACCAAAAATCAACAGAAGAAGTGGAAAAATAGATACCCAGATACAGATAATGGAGTTATCAGGAACTTCAAAATACATAATATATGTTTAAGGCATTAAAATAAATAAATGAGAATTCTGGGGAAACTATAAAAAGACTCAAATGGAGATTCCAGAACTGAAAAACGTAATCTGCGAACTCAATGGATGTTTTAACAGCAGATTGCAAATGGATAAAGATAGAATAGGTAACCTTGAAGGTAAGATAGAAGAAAATATCCATACTGAAGCCCAAAGAAATAAAAGGATAGAAAATATAGAAAAGAGTAAAAGAGACATAGAAGATATGATAAGAAAGTCTAACACATGTGAATGGTGTGCCAGAAGAGAAAAGAAAGAGAATGGGATGGTTGTATTATTTGAAGAGAAGTGGCTGAGAATTTTTAACTGATGAAAGACATCAAACTAGGGGCGCCTGGGTGGCTCAGTCATTAAGCGTCTGCCTTCGGCTCAGGTTATGATCCCAGGGTCCTGGGATCGAGCCCCGCATCGGGCTCCCTGCTGCCCGGGAAGCCTGCTTCTCCCTCTCCCACTCCCCGCTTGTGTTCCCTCTCTCGCTGTGTCTCTCTCTGTCGAATAAATAAATAAAATCTTTAAAAAAAAAAAGAAAGACATCAAACTATATATTCAAGAGGTGCTAAGAACTCTAAGAAGGTTAAATTTAAAACACATCTTATCTACGCCCATCGTACTAAGCAACTGAAAACAAAGAGGACATCTAAAATCACTCAGAAGAATAAAAAAAATAATGCTCATGTGTTGTTTAAAAAATACGACAGTATTGAAACCTGAACTCTTTCCCAGTTATATTCTCAGCTTTATTTTCCTTGCCTTTTTAAAGATAAATAAGATGATGCTATACATACTATTAAGAAACTTATACTATTCTTTTCTGAACAATGTATCTTGTACATCTTTCAATGTCAGCAAATATAAACCTAGTTGTTCTTTTTTGATTGCTGTAAGGTATTCCAATATGTGGATGTCTGCAATTGTTTTAACCTTACATTGATGGGGATTAAAAAAAAAAAAAACCAAAACAGAACAAAAGATTTACACCAAAACCCAAAACAACATTAAATATTCACTTAGCACATATTGTACCTGGTACCATACTAAGTATTTAACACGCATGAACTGACATTTAAGTTGTATGTTATCTCTAAGTTTTTATTAATGATGCTGGTATAATTACATGTATTTCCAGAAGTACTATGTAAAATATACAGATGCACATACATGTACACACATGGAAATACTCCCAGAGGTACCTACAAGGAAGCCTGTATCTTTCCACAGTATTTCTGGAAGTATGTCTAGCCTAAATTCCTGGAAGAGATATTATGCTGTTTTAGATTTATGCATTTAATTTTGGCAGATACTACCAAAATGTCACACACAAAATGCGTAACTGCCAGAAGTTCATGCCCCGTTCAATAGTTATTTTCTGTCAAGAAAGGTAGGCCTTGTGTATCCTTTTTTTTTTTTTTTAAAGATTTTATTTATTTATTTGAGAGAGAGAATGAGAGACAGAGAGCACATGAGAGGGGGGAGGGTCAGAGGGAGAAGCAGACTCCCTGCCGAGCAGGGAGCCCGATGCGGGACTCGATCCCGGCACTCCAGGATCATGACCTGAGCCGAAGGCAGGCGCTTAACCAACTGAGCCACCCAGGCGCCCGTGTATCTTTTTTTTTTTAAGATTTATTTATTTATTTGAGAGAGAGAGAGAGAGCAGGGGGAGGGGCAGAGGGAGGAGACCAGCAGACTCCCTGCTCAGCGGAGAGCCTGATGTGGGGCTTGATCCCAGGACCCTGAGACCATGACCTGAGCCGAAGGTAGCTGCTTAATTGACTGAGCCACCCAGGTGCCCCCCCTTTTTTCTTTCTTTAGATTTATTTATTTGAGAGAGAGAGAGCAGGGGGAGGGACAGAAGGAGAGGGAGAGAGTCTCTCAAGCAGACTCTTCATGGATCCTGATTTGGGGCTGGATCTCAGACCCTGAGATCACAACCTGAGCCAAAACCAAGAGTCTGAGGCTCAACTGACTGAGCCACCCAGGTGCCCCTAGCTGGGTTTTTCTATCACATGCAGACAAAACTATCCTATACAAGGTTGGACCAATTTATCTACCCACCAGCATTTGATGAAAATGTCATTTCCCCACTGTATCGCTGGCACTGAATATTATCAGTCTTTTACATTTTGTCCTATCTAGTGGACAAAAATTACAGTTCATCTTAATTTTCACTTCTCATTGTTAGTGAGATTGATCAGCTTTTCAATATTATATCATTTTTTGTTTGTGACATAATGATTGGTATCTGTTACTTTCTATTGGGTTGTCTTTAGAGCCTAGCAGACACTTGGATTTTCAGGAGCAAGTTATATTGATTCTTATTCTCTTTTTGTGTTTCTGTTTGTATTAAGCATATGGTCATTTCAGTGTCAATTAGCACCTCTCGCAGACAGTAGGCTGAAGGAGGAAGAGAAGATGAACTTCAATCCATCCACCTGTGGTCTTGTTGCAAGAATCTCACCACCTTCACATACATTACTTGAGCATTTTTGGAAGTCAGACTGCAAAGTTGAATTGCTTCTCACTGAGAAATGATTTTTTTGCAACCCAAGTATAAAACTTGTGTGAAAAGGATAGGGACCAAAAGAAAAATAACATCTCCTTCACACAGAGTAAACAGAGTGTATGCGTGTGCTTGCCGTAGCTACAGGCATGTTTAAAAATAATTCACATTTAAAAAAAATTGTGGTGCTTTCTAGTACTTTCTAGTATTACTGACTACTTGAAATAATTATACAAGTGTGGGTTTTACAACCACAGTACAAATGACTTTGCAGTATAAACTGAAATGTTGATAACGATTTATAGCACTTACTTAGTTGATGATATGCATGGTATAGTATGCATAGGAATAAATTACAATAAAATTTAACCACTTTTCATTTCATTTCATTTCTGTGCCCTGCCTAAATTCTACTAGTCTTCATAGCATTAATCAACAGTAAAAAATAGGCACAAATAAGGATATGATTATTTTATAATTATATAAATATCCATATATCTATATGCTGGCATAGATATGCATATCTATCTATCTATCATCTATCTATCTATCATCTATCTATCTATCATCTATCTATCATCATCATCTATCATCTATTATCTATCATCTATCTATCATCATCATCTATCATCTACCTATTATCTATCATCTATCTATCTATCATCTATCTATCTATCATCATCATCTATCTATCATCCATTATCTATCATCTATCTATCATCTATCTATTATCTATCATCTATCTATCTATCTATCATCCATCTATTATCTATCATCTATCTATTATCTATCTGTCTATCTATCATCTACCTATTATCTATCATCTATCATCATCATCATCTATCATCTATCTATTATCTATCATCTATCATCTATCTATCTATCATCATCATCTATCTATCATCTATCTATTATCTATCATCTATCTATCATCTATCTATTATCTATCTATCTGTCTATCTGTCTATCATCTACCTATTATCTATCATCTATCTATCATCATCATCATCTATCTATCATCTATCTATTATCTATCATCTATCTATCTATCTATCTATCTATCTATCTATCTATCTATCTATCATCTCCAAACCTGAGATAGTATTCCTCTAAATTATTCTTCAGTAAAAAGGTGATTTTAATCAATTCCCAGTGATAGGAATTGAAATGCTGTGCTGGGTCATCTGATGTCAACCTATTTTTGTCTGTGCTTTAACCAGCTGCCTTATTTAACTTTTTATGACTTCACATATTTTTTATCAGTATTCTTGAAGAGCCCCCATTGAAAATGATGTTACTTTCAAGTACTGACAAATGTATTTTTTTCTAATACTGATATCTTCTTTTGTTTATTTTAATGTATGATGTCTTACTTCTGGAATCCAGATAAATAATGGTGGTGCCCTTATACATTTTGTTTGCTTCTGATATTACTGTGATAAATCAACTATTCATCACCGAGTAGGATGAGGTGTCTGATTTTAGATGAAAACTATTATGTTTGGGAAGTATATATTCCTCATTAACTAATAATGTGTGAGAATTATCTTCTACTTTGGTGTAAAAACATTTTAGGAGAGTTTTAAAAGTAATTTGATGCTTTGGTTTAACCTTTTTAAAATAAATTTCTGGTGTTAATGTAATGAGAATGGGAAAAAATAATCGGTGTAATTGTACTTCTTAGAATTAAAGTTTTCTTTGCAGGTGGGTGTGCGATTTTAAAAAAATATTTTGAGGCACTTAATAAAGATGTGTATGTGTGATGCAAGCACACACATGTATTTACACATACCTGCACACATTTATATTGAATCCAGATTTATTGGCTCTGTGGATTTCACTCAGAAATTGATTTTTGAGGCTACAAACCAGCATGCCAGCATTTGAGGCAGCTATTCCTGCCTTGTGTTATATGTGTTATACACAGCCTCTGTAACAATGACTGTCATCACACATACAGAAGTCTGTCTGTTAGCTGGAGTAAGCTTCCCATGCTATTCAAGAAAACAAAAACAGTTTGGGGGATTATTTTCAATGTATTTAAAAGCATAATAGATGTGTT
>NW_027720471.1:0-321 GCF_054177405.1 Leptonychotes weddellii | reverse complement strand
AATTTAACAAGCCTGAAATAGATGTCTTTGTTTCCACATGCCTTCACATCTGTCCTTCCTGCAGTATCTCCATTTCAGTAACAGACAGGCATCTCCACCCAGCTCGTTAGCTGCTCTTGGGAGAAAACTCATACTCTCCTACACTCTTATATCAAATCCATCATTAAGTCTTACCTCTAACATACAGCTAACTTCATCCTATCTCTCTTCACCTCCACTGCCAACACCCAAGTCCTAGCACCATCATTTCTTACCCTGATGCTGGAAATAGCTCTCTATCAAGCTCTCTCCCGAATTCCCAATTCAACAGCCAGAGTGGTC
>NW_027720470.1:0-321 GCF_054177405.1 Leptonychotes weddellii | reverse complement strand
TAATATGCACATGTACTTCTAATTAGAAAAGTAATTTAACCACATTGTGCAATATATGAAAATGAGAAAAAATAAAATAAAAACAACCATAATTACCATTGTGGTTTATTTCTTTCTATCTTTTTATGCAACTACCTCTTCTTCTGTGAAATGATACATGTAAAATACAGTATCTATTATTATTATTATTATTATTATTCCTTCCACAGGCATATATTCCTGAGGAAATGGTCAAATTTGTAGCTATAAATCTTAGTAATGGGTAAGAATCACAGACCTGTACCTCTGAAACAAATAATACATTATATGTTAAAAAAAAAA
>NW_027720469.1:0-321 GCF_054177405.1 Leptonychotes weddellii | reverse complement strand
CCTTCTCCACCATCACCAACTCTACTTCCACCATCAGAATCTTCACCATCTCCTCCATCATCATCACCATCTGCTCCATCACCATCTCCACCATCACCTCCTCCACCATCACCACTTCTACTTCCACATCACCTCCTCCAGCCCCACCATCATCACCTCCTCCACCACCTCCTCCATCACTTCCTCCACCATCACCACCTCTACCTCCACCATCACCACCTGCTCCATCACCACCTCCATAATCACCACCTCCACCAATACCACCTCCAACTTCTCCATTACCACCTCCTCCATCACCACGTCCTCCATCACCCCCCTCAC
>NW_027720468.1:0-321 GCF_054177405.1 Leptonychotes weddellii | reverse complement strand
GGCCTTTGTTGTCAGTTTTTCTTTCCAGTGGATGAAAAGATTTCCTTTGGCTCATATGGTCATTGTTAAGTCTGCCGCTAAATGTTGTTCTATGTATTAATTTAAAGAATTCATATATTACAATAACAGAACTTTGTTTTTAATACTTACATTATATTGATATACCTGTTTCCTTTATAATCTTATGTATTTTATTTTTTTTATTTTTATTTTTATTTATTTATTTTTTTTAAAGATTTTATTTATTTATTTGAGAGAGAGAGAATGAGAGACAGAGAGCATGAGAGGGAGGAGGGTCAGAGGGAGAAGCAGACTCCCTGC
>NW_027720467.1:0-321 GCF_054177405.1 Leptonychotes weddellii | reverse complement strand
TAAGGATACACCACCGAAACCGTGCAGACTAACGGGATTAGGCAGTTACACCAGAGCAGGATGCTCGTTAATATTAGCCGTTCAAGGATGGACAGTTTAATATTAAATCGTCAGGATGACATACAGCGAAAGCCGCATAACTTTAGTTATGCGGCTTTGTTGTGTTTATTAAATAAAATCTGATTTTTAAGCAGAATTTTGCTAAAAATATTAACTTTCCCGTGCCACACTGCCTTGAAGATCAGTTGGCAAATCAAGAATTTGTAAGTCAGAGTCTTCCAACTGTTCAGGGCGAGCCACAACAAGCGCTTCAAATGACTC
>NW_027720466.1:0-321 GCF_054177405.1 Leptonychotes weddellii | reverse complement strand
GCAGAAACACTTCTCCACTCAAGACCACCATGGATGGAATGCACATTTTGGTTTCTAGGAGGATTGATACAAATACTGAGAACAGAATATCTTAACATCAAGACTCAGTGCACAGTTTGCCTTTTTTTTTTTTTTTTTAAATCTTTCACCTGGAGTGCTTTCATCTTAGATCTGTGTTATTCTCTCTCGCTCTCTTTCTCGCTCTTCTTCCTTCCTTGTCTCTGTCTCTCTCTCGCTCTCTTTCTTCCTTTCTCCCTCCTTCCCCCCCCTTCCTTCCTGGCTGCCTGCCTCTGTCTCTCTATCTCTCTTCCTTCCTTCCTT
>NW_027720465.1:0-321 GCF_054177405.1 Leptonychotes weddellii | reverse complement strand
TTTCACCTTTTATAAAACAAATGCCACCCTTTGCATCAGCTTTGTTTCTAAAGTGTTTCTGAGGGTGGTTTCATAGTTACTCTCCTGGACTGAGAGACAGCAGTGGCGGTTCCAGACTTTCTTATTTTGGAGGGCCTCAGGGGTTGAAAGGAAGGTCTAGGGCTTTTTTTTTTTTTTTTAAGCTCTTTGATAGCAAGCATATATTTTTCCTCAGAATGTAACTTTATCTCTTCAAAAGTCAGAAGCCAGTGAAAGTTACATGGGAACAAAAGTCCCCCCCAAGGTCCCCTTTGGATCTTACCTCTAACGTTTGAAGGGCTA
>NW_027720464.1:0-321 GCF_054177405.1 Leptonychotes weddellii | reverse complement strand
TCCCCAGCACACGAGGCTGTCGCTCACCGGCGGTGTAGGGTCCCCATGGCCAGGCACCCTCCCGCTGCTATTTATCCTCCGATATCTGCCCGCGGAATCATGGCTCCCCGCTTTGTACCTCGAAACCAACCACCTGCGATATTCTGTTTGTAGAGATCCAGATCTTCTTACCTCTCAGGCTGGTTCGTGGGTGCTCAGAGTGGTCTGGTAGATATCCAGCTCAATTCCAGGGACCAGTTGAAACAGGACCCCCTATTCCTCCTCCATCTTTCCCCAAAGTCTCACTTTATTTTTTTAAATAAGTTTGTGTTCACATAAAAA
>NW_027720463.1:0-321 GCF_054177405.1 Leptonychotes weddellii | reverse complement strand
AGGACCAGGCTACTCTCATGCTGCACGTAAGTTTGGAGGGAGTGATCCCTGAGACCCTGAGATAGTGTAGACGGAACCCGACGGGGAGCTCACCCACCCCATAGCTCCTCCTCTAGTCTCTTCTGTGGGCTCTGACCACGTCCTGTTTGTTCTCCCCTAGGTGATGACAGCGCCCAGGGCTCTGATGTGTCTCTCACGGTTCCTCAAGGTGAGACCCTAGAGACCCCGAGTGGGGAAGGGTTAGGGCACTAGGGACAGTGTGTCCGCCCTTATGTGACTGACCTAAATTGGTGCATGATTTTTTTTTCACAGTGTGAGACC
>NW_027720462.1:0-321 GCF_054177405.1 Leptonychotes weddellii | reverse complement strand
TATATTCCCTATGGGCATGTACTACTGATAGGCTTAAAAATGCTGAATATACAGTTATGCAAAATGTTAAAATTTGCTGAGAGTAGTTTAGATGGTAAGTCTGGAATTCTCCAGTAAGGATAGGGCATTAATTAGTGAGATATGTACTGTTGGAGTAATTTTAAAAATTTCATTTTTAAATTTTAAATTTCTTACATTTCAATAGTAAATGTAACAATTCCATGAACTATTCAAACATGGAATCAAGATAATTATGGCACACATAAATCTAGATAACATAGAGAGTTTAGGGAGTGATTGGGCTTGAAGAATACCCACTAA
>NW_027720461.1:0-5383 GCF_054177405.1 Leptonychotes weddellii | reverse complement strand
TTTTTTTTAAAGATTTTATTTATTTATTTGAGAGAGAGAATGAGATAGAGACAGAGAGAGCATGAGATGGGGGAGCGTCAGAGGGAGAAGCAGACTTCCTGCTGAGCAGGGAGCCCGATGCGGGACTCGATCCTGGGACTCCAGGATCATGACCTGAGCCGAAGGCAGTCGCTTAACCAACTGAGCCACTCAGGCGCCCTGGAATAAGTATTCTTTTAATGCCTATAACAAAGTACCCTATTTGTTCAGTTTACAAAAGCTCCTGCATCAGTAGGAATATAGAGCTACATATGATACAGGAAGTGCCTTGAAATGAATGAAGTCACCTTCATTTTGCAATTACTCCTAGCATCTTCAAGCAACCCAGGGCCAAGTGTTCATCTAAGTGAAATTTCCTGGTGCAGGATGGCCATAACAAGTGTATCTCTGCCATTAGCAATACTGCTTATAAGTCTTGTCATTCTCAGTTAGTGCAGATGGACTGTCCCAGTGACAGCTTGGATTTGAAATATTCGTAACTAAACAATAAGACTGCCTGAATATCAAAGGACATTTGTTGAAGTTGGCCACTACAATTCCAATTTATCAAATACACAAGTAGACATTTTGCAATTCAAGGTCTCTAAACAGTCATGTTTTATACCTGATTAGAAAATAGTTTCAAAAATATGCCCTTACACATACCATACATATGGTATGTCTTAACTCTGGGAAATGCAATTTTCTGTAATAAACAGTCTTCAGCTTGGCCTTTTGGCATAGAAAGCTATTCATATGAAAATATCTTTTAGGCTCTGTGGATGCTGGTGACATAACACACCTTTATCAGTCTGAACTGGAAATGTATTGAATAGATGCTTGTTCTGCAGATTTTTATCTGTCCCACATTACAGTCCACTTAATTGATTTCATCAGCACATCAAAATAACCATAGTGCACAGTATGTTTTGGGCTCAAATTGTTGAAATTTGTATTTGTATTTTCCATATGGCATGGGTATTCATGTGACTGAGTTTGCTTTTATTCAACTCAGGTCAATCTTTGCCTGAATAATCTATTCTAACCTATCAAAACTGCCAGTTGGTGGTTCAGTTAAATTTTTTATTGAAGTTTAACTAACATACAGTATTATATTGATTTCAGGTATATAATATAATGGTTCTATACATTTCTCAGTGGTCATCACACTCCGTGTACTCTTAATTCCCTTTATCTAGAGCATCCATTCCCCACCCATCTCCCCTCTGGCTATCATCAGTTTGTTCTCTGTATTTAAGAGTCTGATTTTTTTTGTCTCTTTTGTTCATTGTTAAGTTGTTTTGTTTCTTACATTCCATGTGTGAGTGAAATAATATGATATTGTCTTTGTCTGACTTATTTCACTTAGCATTGTACCCTCTAGGTCCATCCATGTTGCTGCAAATGGCAAGATCTCATTCACTTTTTATGGCTGAGTAATATTACCGTGCGTGTGTGTGTGTATCACATCTTCTTTATTCATTCATCTATTGATGGACACTTGAGTTGCTTCCATATCTTGGCTATTGTAAATAATGCTGCAATAAACATAGGGGTGCAAATATCTTTTCAAATTACTGTGTTTCTTTTCTTTGGGTAAGTACCTGGTAATGGAATGACTGAATCATATAGTAATTCTATTTTTAATTTTTTGAGGAACCTCCATACTATTTTCCAACAGTGTGTGAGGGTTCCCTGTTCTCCACACCCTCACCAACATGTTATTTCTTATCATTTTTACTCTAGCCAATCTGACAGGTGTAAGGTAATATCTCACTGTGGTTTTGATGTGCATTTACCTGATGATTAGTGATGTTGAGCATCTTTGCCTCTGTCTGTTGGCCATTTGTATGTCTTCTTTGGAAAAATGTCTATTCAAATCTTCTGTCCATTTTTGAATTGTATTATTTGTTTCAGTTAATTTCAATATTATAAAACAAGCTCTGAGCTATTTCATACTAAGTTATAAATGACTTTTGAGTTTTATTTTAAGATTTACTTGTTTATTTTGAGGGGGGAGGGGCAGAGGGAGATGGAGAGAGAGAATCGCAAACAGACTTCCTGCTGAGCACAAAGCCCAAGGCAGGGCTTGATCTCACAACCCCAAGATCATGACCTGAGCCAAAATCAAGAGTCGGACACTTAACCCACTGAGCCACCTAGGAGCCCCAGGAGGTTCTTTATTTTAATAGGTAATGCTTTCTAATTACAGAAATAGCCTGACAACCAAATCAAAGCCTAACATAGATTCATAGATCTTATTCAAATTATGGGTTTACTTGCTTTTTACCACTTAATCTGCTTTCCCCCAAATGCAAGGCTTTACCGATAAAGCATCTGTTGAAGAATACATATGAAGCCAAGAGCCCGAAGACTTCTACTTCCACCTCCCTTTCCCTTGCATAGAAGAGTTCACTTCCTTTAAAAAGCCATAATAATGAGGGCTGGTACTAAGAGAAAGAATGTCAAGTTTTCTCCACCATACAATCTCAAAAGGAACAGGAGATGTATCTCCTTTTGGTGCAGTGACTGGACATTGCTAAACATCGCCCAAGTAAATTACTCTCTAGTGCAGGATTATATAGCTGGTGTTTAAGATTTATGTCTGATGACTTCAAGCTTTATATTCTTTTGACTAAAGTATGGCCTTAACTCTGAGAGTAGTGGAAGAAAAAGAGGAAGGGGAAAGAATGGGGCGGGAGTGAGGGAAAAAGAGAGAAAGAAGAAATTCAAGGTGCCATTCCAGGACCCAGAAGTGGATTCAAAAGCTTAAATGCTAGAGGACCATAAGGCTGCTTCTCCCTTAATCCATATGCTTACTTTCAGCCCTCCCAGTCACTGTCTTGCTCTACAAACCAGAATCTCAATTCTTTTTCCTCTAGCTTTCCCTGGCCTTGGGGAATGCTCTGATTCAGGTAACAGTAGTAACAACAAGTGATTTGGAACAAAAAGAACTTTCAATCCATTTAAAAAGATGGAGAATTGATGCAGGAAAAGAGGATCCCAATACAGTATTTTTTTTTTATGGAAGGAGAGAATAGGTAATAGTTAAAGCAAAGGAATGATCAGGTTGGAAGTCTGATCACTAACTTTAACCATCCATAACCAACGCACCCACAAAAGCAGATAGAGATGATGATAGATAGATGATAGATAGATATAGATAGATGATAGACCATGAAGATTTTTCATTATCCATGCAGATTTAGTAAATGAACAGTTTCAATAAGAGCAAATGGTATATTGCACTTTCAATAAAACCTTTATAGTGTTGAAAAACTGTAGTTTCACTTGAATTTAAACATTATATTTTTCTTTCATTGGAAATTTCTCTCAACTGTTCTAAAATTTTAAAGCCTTATTGTATCTTACTGAAATTCTTATATATTTTAAGGCACTGATTGCTACTAATGTATAAGTTAATTATTCTATTTTTCAATTTATGCCATATATTTGTATGAAGAAAGAAGTAAAAAAAAAAAACACTTGCTTTTATTTCTTGAATGGATATGTGTGATGCAGATAGGTAATGCTAAATCTAAGCTTATTGGTTATATAATCCACCAATCCTTTTCCAAAAAGAGAAAAAAAATTTTTAAGATTTTATTTGTCAGAGAGAGAGAGCATGTGCACAAGCAGGGGGAGCAGCAGAGGGAGAGGGAGAAGCAGGCTCCCCACTGAGCAGGGAGCCCAACGCAGGGCTCCATTCCAGGACCCAGGTAGCCGCTTAACCAACTGAGCCACAAAGGCATCCCTAAAAAGAGATAGTTTAAGGAGAGGAAGAAGTGCCTTTAAGAATCTAAAAGGAGGGCGCCTGGGTAGCTCAGTCGTTAAGCGTCTGCCTTCGGCTCAGGTCATGATCCCAGGGTCCTGGGATCGAGCCCCGCATCGGGCTCCCTGCTCCGCGGGAAGCCTGCTTCTCCCTCTCCCACTCCCCCTGCTTGTGTTCCTGCTCTCACTATGTCTCTGTCTGTCAAATAAATAAATAAAATCTTAAAAAAAAAAAAAAAAAGAATCTAAAAGGAATCTGAACCAGAAATTAAACCTGAGTTCTGGCCTAGTCATTTGCTAGCATGCCACCATAGATAAATCATATAACCTCCCTGATCTCTATCTAGTTTCCTACTTCAGACGGTTATTTTTGTAAGTTTAATTTATAATGGGTACACCCAAGCATGGTTTGAAAACTATAAAGTATCTTATAAGGAAAAGCCAAGTAATATTACTATTCAGGTTAGAGGTGAGAAAGTAAAAAAATTAGCTTGAACTAAGAAGATAAAAACCTGTACTGCCATTCATCATGCTAGTGTAACAGACACATAAAGAAGTTACTAAGAAACAATTTTTTTTTCCAAGGCTACAGTGAAACTGAGAAGTTTCATAACAACTTCTCCTTGAGTGACCACTACTTTCTTACTCACCAAGGAACTTTGTCCTCTAAAATCATAGACCATCAGAAATTTTGTTTGAAATTATATCAGAAAGAATAAAACATCCATCTCTTCCTGGAGAATCTAAGTTACTTTGACCCAGAAAAGCAGCTTCAAAATACAAACCAAGTACAGAGATTCAGATAAGGAGTTTCAGAACAAAATATTATGCATCTATCTTACCTTTGTAGTTTCCAAGAAAACAAAACCCTCGGTTGACTTTCGCATACCAGGACCTGATGTTGACCCTTTTAAACACAACCTTACTTTGCTATGAGGCTAACAAGACATGACTTCATTTGTATTTAATTTTGAATTTCACCTAAACTCCTTATTTCCTCCAAATCCTATAATAATTCCATTTTTCTTTGTAAAAATGCTCCATGATTTCCCTGACATGCAGTCTTTCTCCTTACAATGGTTCAATAATCCTAACTTTGTCAAACTGTTTGTCCCTGATGGTCCTATGATGATTGGGCTAAGTCAGAAGTAAGACATGATAGAAGAAACAAATGATACTGTAGGCAGAATAAATAACTGCTTACATCCTCAAGATCACCTTATAGTACAAGATATAGTCCAAGCTGAAGCTTTTTTTTTCCTTTTTTTTATTAATCTCAATTAGCCAACATATCATTAGTTTTTTTATTCTATTTTATTATGTTATGTTAATCACCATACGTTACATCATTAGGTTTTTTTTTAAGATTTTTCATTTATTTGACAGAGAGAAACACAATGAGAGAGGGAACACTAGGAGAGGGAGAAGCAGGCTCCCTGCTGAGCAGGGAGCCTGATGCGGGGCTCGATCCCAGGACCCTGGGATCATGACCTGAGCCGAAGGCAGATGCCTAACAACTGAGCCACCCAGGCACCCCATATCATTAGTTTTTGATGTAGTGTTCCATGATTCATTGTTTGCGTATAACACCCAG
>NW_027720460.1:0-321 GCF_054177405.1 Leptonychotes weddellii | reverse complement strand
TAATGGGCATGACTTCTTTTTTTATTTTTAAAGATTTTATTTATTTATTTGACAGAGAGAGACACAGCGAGAAAGGGAACACAAGCAGGGGGAGTGGGAGAGGGAGAAGCAGGCTTCCCGCGGAGTGGGGAGCCCGATGCGGGGCTTGATCCCAGGACTCTGGGATCATGACCTGAGCCGAAGGGAGACGCTTAACGACTGAGCCACCCAGGTGCCCCATGACTTCATTTAATATGAGTAAATGTCATATGCCTGTTCGCATTGTTTCCTCCTATGTTTTTGAATGCATTTATACAAACATGCCTATAGCTAAGTATGCAT
>NW_027720459.1:0-321 GCF_054177405.1 Leptonychotes weddellii | reverse complement strand
GCCATCTTGCTCCGCCCCTCTTGAGTGTTGTTTATTATCTGTAGGTGCTGCCTTCCCATTTTTCTCATTATTTCTCTTTTAGTTGTTTTCCACAATCCCAAAATTAAAATCGTGTTTGCCACATGAGATTCTTACACTTCCTTGTGATGTCCTGCCTTCATCTGCCTCTTTGTTTCCTTCAAATATATCTTGAAATACCAAGCAATTTTTTTATTTCAAAACAAATGTGTTTAATTCAATAAATTTTATTCAAAACTAAATTTAGAAAAAATAAAAATGAAATACAATAAAAATTTAGAAAAGTGCAAGGTCTGTGCTCAC
>NW_027720458.1:0-321 GCF_054177405.1 Leptonychotes weddellii | reverse complement strand
AAAAAAAGAAAAAGAAAAAAACCTTTAGAGTGCATACTGTATGGTTTGTATAACATTCTAGAAAGGCAAAACTAAGTTATGGGGAAAAAAATTTATGACAGTGGTAGTTGTCCTGACGGTTGGTGTGGAGGACCAACTGAGAAGGAACATGAAGGAACTTTCTAGAATGATGAGAATGTTTCTATATACTGCTACAGGGTTTGGGTTATAAAGGTAGGTCTCAAAACTCAAATTTAAGATTTGTGCCTTCCACTGTATATAAATTCTGTCTCCAAAATAAATAAATAAATATTAAACTCTAGTTAACGATGTCCATTCTGA
>NW_027720457.1:0-321 GCF_054177405.1 Leptonychotes weddellii | reverse complement strand
TCAATGATAAAGTCAATACCTTGAGTACCTTAAACTGATCTATTCAAGACCTTTTAGCTTTCTAAGATTTTCATTTAAGAAAAATTATTTATTTGCAATCTTTTGAACTCCATTATGCAAACTTAGGATTTACATATCATACAATTTAATTATGCATGTCTGACCTTTATATTCACTTGGTTTCTAATAAATTTTTTGTGAGCGACATAATACTTATCCGGGCTTTATTTATTCAAGCTATTTAGCTGTATGGAACAAAGCATAAGCAAAGATGAATTTGCCCTAAAAATAGCACAGAAGTAATAAGGATAACTAACATTT
>NW_027720456.1:0-321 GCF_054177405.1 Leptonychotes weddellii | reverse complement strand
ATCACTAACTTACGATTCAGAATCGGAACTGGTGAAAAACCTGGCATAAAAAAAACAAAAAAAAACTTCAACAACCCAGAATGCATTGGACGCCCACTGTTAAAATAAAAATTTTACTGAAAATAATTTCACACACACAAAATCATAAATTACTTCATATGATAATATAACATCAACACACACACACTGCAAGTTAGTTTGTTCATGAATTCTAGATAACACAAATTCCCATGTAATAAGCTTAAAGTTTAATTGTTGTAAAATAGATACTATAGTAAAAATAACATACTATGGGGGTGCCTGCATGGCTCAGTCGTTAAG
>NW_027720455.1:0-321 GCF_054177405.1 Leptonychotes weddellii | reverse complement strand
TCTCAGGGTCTGGGGATCGAGCCCTGCATCCGGCTCCCTGCTCCGCGGGAAGCCTGCTTCTCCCTCTCCCACTCCCCCTACTTGTGTTCCCTCTCTCGCTGTGTCTCTCTCTGTCAAATAAATAAATAAAATCTTAAAAAAAAAAAAAAGAGTTAGACTCTTCACCCTCTGAGCCACCCAGGGGCCCCTAGAATCTGTATCTCTAACAAGCTCCCAGATGATGCTGGTGTCACTGGTCCAGGGACCCCACCTGCAAGAACGAGGCCCTGGCGAGATCACAGTAACAGTGCTGGTTGGAGGGGGGAGGGAAGGGGGCCAGGA
>NW_027720454.1:0-321 GCF_054177405.1 Leptonychotes weddellii | reverse complement strand
AAGTCTCATAGCATAATATAAAAATGTTCAGGTTTCAAGTGAAAATCACTCATCATACTGAGAACCAGGAAGGTCTCAAACTGAAAGAAAAAAGATAATAGATTCCAATGCCAAGATGACAGAAATGTCAAAAATGCATGACAAAAATTTTAAAGCAACTTAAAAAAATCTTTTAAAAGATTTTTAAATATAAAAATGTATCAACAAGTAATACAAACATGCTTGAAACAAATGAAAAACAAATCTTTAGTGAAGAGAAAGTCTTATCAAAGAAATAAAAGATATAAAGAACCAAATGGCAATTTTAGAATTGAAAAATAG
>NW_027720453.1:0-321 GCF_054177405.1 Leptonychotes weddellii | reverse complement strand
GTTCTACTCGCTTTCCTAGAGTCAAGTCCTTACAGTATGATCACGTCACTCGGTTTTTGTAAAGAGGTGAAGCAATAAATAATTAATTGAAGAACAGACTGCGGAAAAACACAACTTTTAAAAAGGTTTTTTTTTTTTTTTAAAGAACTCACTAGTTCAATAGCAGTCTCTGGGATATGGGAAACAAAGCTGGAGGGGAGGAGAATGTGCAATAGGGGAAAACAAACAAGGAAAAGCATTGCTTCAGAGGAGACAAGTGTAGGAAAAAAAAATTACTCCACTCTGAGAGTTCGCCTGTGGTAGGTTCTCTTTCGCAGGAGC
>NW_027720452.1:0-321 GCF_054177405.1 Leptonychotes weddellii | reverse complement strand
TTCAAGTTCCTTCCAAAACAAGGCCCCTGGAGCCCCCAGGTTCAAGTACGTCCCTGAGCTTGGTCCACTGCTGTCTTGTATTCATGCTTGGGTATTCGTTCACCAACTTTAAACCCCAAGACAGACGATGTGACACAGCAGGACTCCCTCTTCCGTGGCAGGAGTCCTCCGCTGACTTCAGAGGAGGTAGGGGCAGCCAATGTGGAAAACACACTGGAACTTTCCCTTGGAACTGGGCTGTGATGACAAGTGCTTGCCAGGAGCATCATCATCTTTTCCTTGACCCTCTCTCTAGTTTCTGAAGATACAAGAGAAAATAAT
>NW_027720451.1:0-321 GCF_054177405.1 Leptonychotes weddellii | reverse complement strand
AAACAAAACCGAAAAATGTCGCTAAGATTGATATCAAAGAACTTACTGACTGTGTTTTCTTCTAGGAGTTTCAGGTTTTACATTTAAGTCTTTAATCCATTTTGAGCTTATTATTGTGGATGGTGTAAGAAAGTGGCCCAGAAGTGGGATTTATCCCTGGGCTGCAAGGTTGGTTCAACATCCGCAAATCAATCAATGTAATACAATACATTAATAAAAGAAAGAACAAGAATCATATGATCCTCTCAATAGATGCAGAAAAAGCTTTTGACAAAGTACAGCATCCTTTCTTGATCAAAACTCTTCAGAGTATAGCATAGA
>NW_027720450.1:0-5383 GCF_054177405.1 Leptonychotes weddellii | reverse complement strand
AGACAGAGAGCACGAGAGGGAGGAGGGTCAGAGGGAGAAGCAGACGCCCTGCCGAGCAGGGAGCCCGATGCGGGACTCGATCCCGGGACTCCAGGATCATGACCTGAGCCGAAGGCAGTCGCTTAACCGACTGAGCCACCCAGGCGCCCTATTTATTCATTTATTTGAGAGAGAGAGCACATGAGAGGGGGGAGGGTCAGAGGGAGAAGCAGGCTCCCCGCGGAGCAGGGAGCCCGACGCGGGACTAGATCCCGGGACTCCAGGATTATGACCCGAGCCGGAGGCAGTCGCTCAACCAACTGAGCCACCCAGGCGCCCAATAAATAAAATCTTTAAATAAAAAAAAAAGATTTTATTTATTTATTTGAGAGAGAGAATGAGAGACAGAGAGCATGAGAGGGAGGAGGGTCAGAGGGAGAAGCAGACGCCCTGCCGAGCAGGGAGCCCGATGCGGGACTCGATCCCGGGACTCCAGGATCATGACCTGAGCCGAAGGCAGTCGCTTAACAAACTGAGCCACCCAGGCGCCCGCACGTGTTCTATAAATGTTCATTTGTTGACTAGAGCGCCCCGTAGTACCAACGCTCAACAAATGTTAGATATGTGTTTATAGTTATTAGTGTTACACCATCACCTCTAATACTGCCATCAGCCTCACTGCCATTGCCAATAAGATAAAAGCTCCAATATTTAATTTGCCACTCAGCCCCTCACAGCCTGGCGACAGGCTACCTCACCAGCACCTGTTACTCCCAACGGAAGACTCCCTGATGGACACAGATATGTATTGATGTGACAGCATGAGCCTGCCTTGATTGGCATCTCGGCTCTTACCCATACAGGCAAATCCTGCGTATCCTCCAACACCTAACTCACACCCAATCTTGCCTGATCCCCTCAGGTTACATTCTTCTCTCCCTCTGTGACCATTCAAAGAATTTGGGCTGAAAATCTCTCCATTATAAAAATAATTTTTCTGAAGTGAAGTAGCAAAGGGCTTTGGGATGAGGAAATCTGCATCCATTCTGGTTCCTTTGTTTATTAATGGCCATATAAACATCAGCAAGTTACTCAATTAAACTTCATTTTCACTTTACTCATCCATAAAATGTAAATAATATTCCTCCTTCAAGGGTTGCCGCAGGGATTAAACGAAATAGCATCTGTTAAATGCTTCTCCCAAAACAAGTGAACAATGTGTTACTTCCCGTTTTCCCTCCCTGTCCCCTAAAACAAGGAGGGCCAGATTATAGTGACATTATCATACTTAAGTGAAGAAAGGCTCCTGCAACCTTTAACACAAACAAAATTGTTAAATAAAAATTGTTAAGGGGGCGCCTGGGTGGCTCAGTCGTTAAATGTCTGCCTTTGGCTCAGGTCATGATCCTGGGGTCTTGGGATCAAGCCCCACATCGGGCTCCCTGCTCGGTCGGAAGCCTGCTTCTCCCTCTCCCATTCCCCCTGCTTATGTTCCCTCTCTCGCTATGTCTCTGTCTGTCAAATAAATAAATAAAATCTTTTTTAAAAAGTTGGTAAGGAGGGCGCCTGGGTGGCTCAGTTGGTTAAGCGACTGCCTTCGGCTCAGGTCATGATCCTGGAGTCCCTGGATCGAGTTCCGCATCGGGCTCCCTGCTCAGCAGGGAGTCTGCTTCTCCCTCTCCCACTCCCCGTTTGTGTTCCCTCTCTCGCTGTGTCTTTCTCTGTCAAATAAATAAATAAAATCTTTAAAAAAAAAAAAAAAAAGTTGGTAAGGAGTCTTCCTGAGTGTGGATTCCACTCACAGCTAAAGCCACTCCAATTTTCACAGCATCCCAGGTAACTTCTAGTGAACCCCCTCATCTCCACCTCAATTCTCACCTTCCGTTTGCTCTACTAAAATCTAAGCGGCCCAGACTCTAGACCTTTCCCCAACTTGCACGGGGCTCCCCTCAATTAATCTGCTAAATCGCTTTACTGGATTTGCAGCACACACTCAACATATTTGGCAGGAAAATGAGTTCTGTGTTTGCGGATATTTCTTTTTCACTTGGCCTTGGCTTTTCTCAGATTTTGTCACCAAGTGAGTTAAAAAATGAAGAATTTGATTTTTTGGCTTCAAGATGTGTTTGATTGAAGGACAGAAGAGGCAGAGGAGCAAAGAGGGGGCACTCAGCACAGTCACTCAGGTCATTCATTCCCTCAGGAGCACACAGAATTAGAAAGCTGCCCTCACCAGTTTCTTTGCCTTGAGAACCACGTTCCAAACCTACCTCGCAGCCAAAGTGTATTCAGTTACTTATCCAAGCTGGCGTGCTCTCTCTCCCCGCTACCCCTTTGCATCTTGGATGCCTCCCCAGCCAGCCTCATGCTGAGCAGGAAAGGGACCCATGACAGGCAGATTAGAGTTTTCAAGCAGCCCCAGGAGGAGGAAGTTACTCGTTCCCACGGGCCTGGGTTTTTCTTTTTGTGGGTGTGTTTTCTCTTTCTGAAACCAGGAAGCTAAATTTGCCTAATGGTTAAACCCAAAAGGATTACAGATTCTTTCTTCAAGAACCCTCAGAGGCCTGTCGTCCATCCCTCTGTGTTAAAAGCAGTCCATTTCCAAATCACCCAGGCAGAGGAGAGGCTCTCCCTACACTCTTCAGTGAAGTCTCTTCTATGCCGTTATTTTTATGACAAGCACTATATCAACAGACCATTCATATTTATGTTCCCCATTCTCCTTACCAAACACTACATGATATCTCAATTTCCTAAAAAAACAAAACAAAACTCAAAATTTCATTTCCCCCCCTGCCCCCACCACTTCTTTCTCCTCTATGAACTAAACTACTTTTAGGTTCAGGCTCTCACTCACTCACATTCTTCACATTTCCGTTAATTAGCCCTGAGCGCCCAGCATGTTCTGCTTTTCTTGCAATAATTGAGATCCTCTTTCTCGCCTAGCATTTTTACTAAAAATGTGTTCTCCCTTGGCAACGTATGCCAACATTCAGCCGTCATTGTGTCAGGGATTTCACTGTTGGCTGTTTTAACCTCCAGACAGGTGGAGGATCCTCACCGAAGCCCCAGCATGGTCCCACACGGGAACGTGGGAGAGAGGCCACTCAGAATCTGCTGTCTCGGCGTGATGGCCGCGTTTGTCCAAGAACTGTGGGCACAGGCTGAGCTCGAATCCCAAGCTACCGGTCCACCTTGGGACGTTATTTAACCCCTCAGTCTCCGTCGACTCACTTGGAAAATGAGGATACTGCCACTGTAGGTAAGGCCACTGTAAGGACTAAGGGAACTAGACACCCAGAGCACCTAGCAAGCCCTCAGTGGGAGAGGGCTCTTGTCAATTTCACTCATGTGTGGTTATCTACAAATAAATGCCTTGCTATTCCTTAATAATCCTTCCTAGATTTCTCATCCTTAATTCTTTTAAGCATATTTTCAGCTGCACTGCTTACGGCAGCACACTCCGTCTTTGTTCTATCAATGCGTAAGGCCACGATTCTTAACCTCTGTGTGCCTTAAAACACAACGTGGGGGCTTTTAAAAATAAGTGCCCAGATCAGTTATGTCAGAATCTCTGGAGGTTAGGCCTGGGCATCAGTATCTGAAAATCTCCAGAAGCAAACAAGTAAATGGAAGATTGGTAGGTGATGGTATGTACAATGAAGAAAAGACAAGGTCCCAGGAGAGGGAGGTATGGGATAGTTGGTCAGTGAGGCCGGTATGAGCAGACCACGCTCAAGGTGAGGCCAGCCTTGCGGAGTCTCACGTCTGGTTCAGAGGCAGAGTGGCCAGGGAGCAGGGCTGAGGCAGCAGCAGGAGATCCACAAGCTGGGCTGTCCGGAGGCCACCCAGGTTCCTTCCCACCACAGCTCTGCTTGCTCAGCATCTCCTTCAGTTCCGGGCAATTTTGGGCAATGCCTCAGCTTCCTTCCAATAATTCCCCATTTCTGTTTAAGCTAGCCAAAGGAGATCTCCATGGAAACCCAACAAACTTCTACTAAGACAAGAGCTTATTTAGTTTAAATCAGTCTTATTTATGTAATCGTCTCTGACAAACATGGAACTTCAAATCAAGATATTTGGAGGAATTCATTGACGTCTCGACCACTGAGTATCCCAAATATATTCCTTAACTTTTCCTGGACCTACACCTTCTCGTCACTTGTAAAACACATGGGTCAAACAAAATATCCATCTCTTCCAGCTCAAGTTCTATGCATCCATGCATCTGGGATCATTTTCATTCGTTGAACACATTGTAAGAGAGACACTGGAGGCATAAATATTGTAAGACATGGCCATCTCCAAGGAGTTGAGTATGTCTTCATATTAATGGAGGATAATTACCCAGTGTGTGCGCATTTAGGAAACTCTTTTCCTTTCCTTCTTTCTTTAGTTCACGTCACCAGCTCATTAGCACCAGCCTCTCCTTTCTCACTCCCGCAACTTCGCAAGTTTGACAAAATGTTATTATTAGTGTATCCAGCATATCAAAATTTCGAAAGAGCAGTTTCAAAACTCTCCCTGACCTCAACCATCACCCCAAATTAAACTTTTATTTTTAAATTTCCTCTGCTAATTTTTAAGACTTCTCTCTGATATCACACACACACACACACACACACATGCCTGCACACACTCATATATGCACACACACCGCCTGAGGCAGCATTTAATCATTCTGCACAGGCTCCAGAGCAGTCACTATTCCCACATTTCTAGGATAGAGCCAGATAGAGGTGGGTCTGTGCTCTTCTCTCGGGGGTGGGGCATTGGGAAATTCAGTACATGATGAGGGATTTATATCTTCCTTAACATCTGGTGCTCAGGAATCATCATCAAAGACAGGATACCCATCTAGAACAATTGTTCCAGGGTAAGAGTCTACATCATTGCCCTATGATGTAAATATAGGTCTCTGTTGCTCTGTGATTTACATTTTGCAGGATTTACATCCTTCCAGAGTGGTATTATGTTTGGAAATTAGGCATAAATCTTTCAAAACCACCCAAAGTAATCTGACAAAGTCTAGAAGAAGTAGAAGATTTAGCCTTAGAAGCATTATTTTTAAATGAGGAAATACGACTGTTTAATAGTATACATTGGAAACACAACCTCATCAGTTGCAATTTACTGATATTAAAAGCACATTAATGTTTAACACGCCCAATATTTCTCTCCAATATTTTCCTTTTCTGCCTTCAAAAACCAAAATAAAATGTTCCTTTAAAACCAGTACTTCTTTAGCCAATGATCAACTTGATAGAAATTTTTTCTCAACACTTAGCTAACAAATGGGACTATCACAGAAATAATTTACCATAAAGTAGAATTACCAAATTAATTTACCCAAAGTGTTATGTTTTCCTGAATCTAAAACACTGTTGATTTGTACATCATTATT
>NW_027720449.1:0-321 GCF_054177405.1 Leptonychotes weddellii | reverse complement strand
GCAATTGCTGGGTCATATGGTAGCTCTATTTTCAACTTTTTGAAGAACCTCATACTGTTTTCCAGAGTGGCTGCACCAGCTTGCAGGCCCACCAACAGTGTAGGAGGGTTCCCCTTTCTCCACATCCTCGCCAACATCTGTCGTTTCCTGACTTGTTAATTTTAGCCATTCTGACTGGTATGAGGTGGTATCTCAAGCCTTCTTTTTATTTTATGCTTTTGTCATTTTGTCTTGTGAATATTCTCGAATGAAACATTAGGAGACTCTTTGGGAATAAGGAAAGCTGTTAGACTTTCACTGTGCGAACACCTGGGGAGAGTA
>NW_027720448.1:0-321 GCF_054177405.1 Leptonychotes weddellii | reverse complement strand
CCTCTCATGCTCTCTGTCTCTCATTCTCTCTCTCTCAAATAAATAAATAAAATCTTAAAAAAAAAAAAGAAATAAAAGATGTGCTTAAAAATATGAATAAAAAGCTATGAAAAAGAACCAACGATAATAATTTAAAAATATAATAATTGAGGGACATCTGGGTGGCTCAGTCAGTTTAGTGTCTGACTCTTGATTTCAGCTCAGGTCATGATCTCAGGATTGTGAGATCAAGGCCCCTGTCAGGGTCCACACTGGGTGTGGAGCCTCCTTAAGATTCTGTCTCTCCCTCTGCCCCTTCCCCTCAGCTGGTGTGTGTGTTCT
>NW_027720447.1:0-321 GCF_054177405.1 Leptonychotes weddellii | reverse complement strand
TCTTTTTTTTTTTTTTTAAAGATTTTATTTATTTATTTGAGAGAGAGAGAATGAGAGACAGAGAGCATGAGAGGGAGGAGGGTCAGAGGGAGAAGCAGACTCCCTGCTGAGCTGGGAGCCCGATGCGGGACTCGATCCCGGGACTCCAGGATCATGACCTGAGCCGAAGGCAGTCGCTTAACCAACTGAGCCACCCAGGTGCCCCTGAAAAGGTATTTCATTGAAAAAGATATATGAATGCTCAGTAAGTGCATGAAAAGATATTTAATGGCATTGGTCATCAAAGCATTGGAAATTAAAACCATTATAAGGTACCATTAG
>NW_027720446.1:0-321 GCF_054177405.1 Leptonychotes weddellii | reverse complement strand
TGTAAAATTGCAGGTATTATTAACAATTCCTATCGTCTTCTCTATGAGTTTTATTTTTCTTTATTTTTAAGTTTTTGTTTCCTGGTTGTGAGTGTACTGGTTCTCATGATATTATTTATTTGTTTATTTATTTATTTATTTATTTATTTTTTATTCTTATGTTAATCCCCATACATTACATCATTAGTTTTAGATGTAGTGTTCCATGATTCATTGTTTGTGCATAACACCAGGTGCTCCATGCAGAACGTGCCCTCCTCAATACCCACCACCAGGCTAACCCATCCTCCCAGCCCCCTCCCCTCTAGAACCCTCAGTTTG
>NW_027720445.1:0-321 GCF_054177405.1 Leptonychotes weddellii | reverse complement strand
GTCTGGACGGTGGCAGCAGGTTCCCGGGATAGAACATGAACGAGAGGGAGGGACATGGTGGGAGATGGTGGATCAAGGACTCGGCCTGCCTTTGTAGCTGCGGCCTCTGTGTGCTGTTGGGGAGAGGGAAGGGCATGTCCATATGGTGGGATGTGTGTGTGAGTGTGTGTGTGCTGGGGTGAAGTTAGGACTGCTGACCGCACAGGCAGAGACTAGGTGTCACTAACTATAAGCTTGCGATATTTCCTAGTACCGATTTTTAAATTAAATTTTTCTTAACTGGATTCCTTAGTGAATAACTGAACAGAAAGTTAATAAGAA
>NW_027720444.1:0-321 GCF_054177405.1 Leptonychotes weddellii | reverse complement strand
TGACCGGCTGCTGGCTGGCCACCTGGGCCCGCGGACAGGCCCAGACAAGCCCCTCTGACACCCGAGGCGGCCTGTGCTTTTAGGAAGTTGGGAGAACCATTCCTGGCCTTGGCCGGGACTCAGGCTGCTTGAAGGATCCCCCCTGCGACAGCGCGGGCATTCAGACATGTCCTCGCCCCGTGTTTGGGGCTGCCCCTGGTTCCAGGGACTGTGTTCAGTCATGTAGTTTAGGAAATTAACTCGATGACTTTTGTAGGCTCAGTCGATGAATTGCCTGAAAACCAAGCCTTTCTCCTGCAAAACCAAACCAAGCCAGAACTG
>NW_027720443.1:0-321 GCF_054177405.1 Leptonychotes weddellii | reverse complement strand
CTACATACTTTCAGGGTAAAGATAAATACAATCACAAATAAATCTTAAAATATAATTTGGAGTTTTCCTGTTTCTAGTAGTATTGGTTCAGCAGTACTCTAACTTTATGAGTATCAGTAGCAAATGAGTAAATATTTGATATTGTGAAGAGACAGGGTTCTAACACTGTGAAAAGAGAGACAGATGGAGAAGCAAGGAAGAACCCTGTACTACCAAATTAACATGTAGAGGTATCAAAAGAAACTCATATATATATATACATATACAAGCATATATTTTAGCAAAGACAGTCCTAAGAGGAAAGTATATAGCAATACAAGC
>NW_027720442.1:0-321 GCF_054177405.1 Leptonychotes weddellii | reverse complement strand
GGACTGGCTTCATCAGAGTCCCGTCCTCATCCTCATAAGGAAAAGACCCCACGGTGTTAGAGGCCTGCACTGCCTGAGTCATGAGGAAACTCTGCCTCTGGGAAACAGGCATATATTTCTTTTCTTTCTTTCTCTTTTTAAAGATTTTATTTATTTGAGAGAGCGAGAATGAGAGAGAGAGAGAACACATGAGAGGGGGAGGGTCAGAGGAAGAGGCAGACTCCCCACTGAGCAGGGAGCCCGACGCGGGGCTTGATCCCGAGACTCCAGGATCATGACCTGAGCCAAGGCAGTCGCTTAACCAACTGAGCCACCCAGGCG
>NW_027720441.1:0-321 GCF_054177405.1 Leptonychotes weddellii | reverse complement strand
TCCATATATTACACAGTGCTTGTCACAATAAGTGCGCTCTTAATCCCCTTCACCTATTTTACCCATTCCCCCCCACCTCCCCTCTGGTAACCATTAGTCTGTTTTCCATAGTTAAGAGTCTGTTTTTTGGTTTGTCTCTTTTTTTTTTACTTTGTTCATTTGTTTTGTTTCTTAAGTTCCACGTATGAGTGAAACCATATGGTATTTGTCTTTCTCTGACTGACTTATTTCACTTAGCATAATACTCTTAGATCAATCCATGTTGTTGCAAATGGCAAGATTTCATTCTCTTTTTATGGCTGAGTAATATTCCATCGTATA
>NW_027720440.1:0-321 GCF_054177405.1 Leptonychotes weddellii | reverse complement strand
AGAATTCTTACAAACTCTTTTGTGCACTAAGAGTTATGCCTTCTCACTCAGGATGGGATTCACCCTTCCTTCCCCATTTTACAGATGGAGAAAGGCTTAGTAAGTTGGTCAAGTCACACAGCAGCTAGTGAGTGGCAGAGCTCTGTAATTCAGACTGCATGGCTGGTGTTCCCTTTCATATACCAAAAATACCAGAGTTAAACAAAATATAAATCTCCTCATCCTACTATAAATAGAAGGTGCCGGCTAATCAGTAAATTATCTTGTACTTTATCATCCCAAGTTCCCTGGCTTCTCCCAGGTCCCTTTTAGTTCACCATT
>NW_027720439.1:0-5383 GCF_054177405.1 Leptonychotes weddellii | reverse complement strand
AGGAGAACACAGGCAGCAACCTCTTTGACATCAGTCGTACAAACTTCTTACTAGATATGTCTCCTGAGGCAAGGGAAACAAAAGCAAAACTGCACAATTGGGACTTCATCAAGATCAAAAGCTTCTGCACAGCAAAGGAAACAATTAGCAAAATTAAAAGGCAGCCTACAGAATGGGAGAAGATATTTGCAAATGACATATCTGATAAAGAGTTAGTATCCAGGGGTGGGGGTTGGGTTAGCCTGGTGATGGGTATTAAAGAGGGCACATATTGAATGGAGCACTCGGTGTTATACACAAACAATGAATCATGGAACACTACATCAAAAACTAGTGATGTAATGTATGGTGATTAACATAACATAATAAAAAAAATTTTTTTTAAAGAGTATCCAAAATCTATAAAGAACTTATCAAACTCAACACACACAAACAAATAATCCAGTTTAAAAATGGGCAGAAGACATGAATAGACATTTTTCCAAAGAAAACATGCTGATGGCTAACAGAGGCATGAAAAGATGCTCAACATCACTCATCATCAGGGAAATACAAGTCAAAACTACAGTGAGATATCACCTCCCACCTGTCAGAATGGCTAAAATCAACAACACAGGAAACACAGATGTTGGTGAGGATGTCGAGAAAGGGGAACCTGGAAAACAGTATGGAAGTTCCTGAGAAAGTTAAAAATAGAGCTACCCTACAATCCAGTAATTGCACTACCAGGTATTTACCTAAAGGATACAAAAATACTGATTGGAAGGGAGACATGTACCCCAATGTTTATAGCAGCATTATCAACAATAGCCAAACTATGGAAAGAGCTCAAATGTCCATTGACTGATGAATGGATAAAGAAGATGTGGAATAAATACAACAGAACATTACTCAGCCATAAAAAAAGAATGAAATCTTGCTGTTTGCAATGATGTGGTTGGACGTAGAGAATATTATGCTAAGTGAAATAAGTCAGTGAGCGAAAGACAAATACCATATGATTTCATCCATATGTGGAATTTAAGAAACAAAACATAAACATAGGGGGAAGAAAAGAGAGAGTCACACCAGAAAACAGACTCTTAACTTAGAGAACAAACTGAGGGTTACTGGGGGGAGTTGGTTGGGGGGAATGGGTTAAGTGAGTGATAGGTATTAAGGATGACACTTGTGATGAACACTGGGTGGTGAATGTAAGTAATAACTAAATTCTGTAGTGAAATTAATATTATACTCTATGTTAACTAACTGGAATTTAAAACTTGAAAAAAGTAAATTAAGAAATGTTTTTAAAATAAAAAGTCCTCTTGTCAATATATCTGTAACTGTCCCTCCTTGCCCTCCTCCTTTCCTGAATGATTAAGGAATGGACACTATCTTGGGCCCTGTTCTGGGCCTCATTGTCTAGAATATTATTTGGAACTTTGCAGATGTCTAATCCCAGCATGCCTCACAACTTTCTCATCCTTGGCCAAGATGAAAGTCCTCTGTTTTCTCTCCTTTGACCCACTGGCCCACTGTTCCCTCCCCCAAGCATTATACCTTGCCCTGTTCCACAGTAAATGCACTCCCCAACATTGTCAACTCCCCACTACCCCATGAAGCCCTTCATCCTCTTGCCTTGAAAGCTTGCTCTCCTGAAAGTGGTTACCCTGCATTTGCCTCTAGTGAAGGGGCTCATTCTCTTGAGTCCCCAGTACCACATACAGAACTGGCATTCACTCTGCTGCCAGTGGCACTCTCCAAGCACCACCTGTCCCATTTGGGCAATCCTGCTTCTCCACTGTCACCAATATAGAAGACTTTAGGTTCTCATTTCCATCCAGTACCATCCCTGCTCTGTGTGGCTTTAGCAGCCATGTCGATTACCAGTCCATTACCCTAACCCCTTCCTTCTACTCACACCCCAGACCTCAGGTCAGACCTGAAATTTACCCTAGTAATTGTCTCACCAGCTCACTCAGTACCCCCCTCACATGCTTGTTCTTCACTCTCATTAACATGCCCAGGGCACCTTGCTTACATAGCTCAGGCTTGTCACCTCTCTTCTTATCCAGCCCACATGCCCCACTATTATTTTTCCACCTTAGTATCCTTATTCATTTATGTTTCTTCACCCCAAAATTTTCCCTGGCCAAAAGTGCAAGTGAATAAATCCAACTGTTCCTTTCTGCTCCCACACTAATCACTGCTAGTGAAGGTATCAATAGCAAATATTTACTGATAACAACTGTATGAGGTAGTACTATTATTATCCACATATTACAAATGAGAAAAATAAAGCCCAGAGGAAATAAGCAAATTGTCCTAGATCACATAGCTAGTAAGCCAGACAATCTGCTTTAATCAAATACCTTTGAAATATACAAAGTAAAAATTGATAGAACTACAGGGAGAAATTGACAAGTTAATCATCAAAGTGGGAAATTTCAATTCTTCTCTCCAGATCATTCTCAGGTCAGGCATTCAAAAACCTAGCAAAGCGGGGCACCTGGCTGACTCAGTCAGTAGACCATGCAACTCTTGATTTCAGGGTTGTGAGTTCAAGCCTCATGTTGGGCCTAGAGCAAAACAAAAAAACAAACAACAACCTTAGTAAAGAAATACATGATGAGAATTAGGAAGTTTGAATTAGTGGACATATATGGAACACTGTCTCTAAAAATTAGGACACATAGCATATTTTCAAAAATTGACAATAGACTAGACCAGTGATTCTTAATACTTTTTATCTCAGAACCCCTTTATACTCTTTTTTCTTTTTCTTTTTCCAAGATTTATTTATTTATTTATTTGACAGAGAGAGATAGCGAGAGCAGGAACACAAGCAGGGGGAGTGGGAGAGGGAGAAGAAGGCTTCCTGTTGAGCAGGGAGCCCAATGTGGGGCTCAATCCCAGGATGCTGGGATCATGACCTGAGCGAAGGCAGACGCTTAACGACTGAGCCACCCAGGTGCCCTCTTTTTTCTTTTTGCAGTTTGGTAACCTATATTAAAAGACTTTAAAATGGAGGGGGGGCTAAGTTGGAGGCATAGGAGGAGGACTCTAGGCTCAACTTGTCAATCCAACACAACTAGATAACTATCAAATCATTCTAAATTCCCCAGAAATCAACCTGAGGACTGACAGAACAAACTGCACAACTCGAGGAAGAGAAGAGGTCACATTGAGGAAGGTAGGAAGTGCGGAGATGTGGTTTGGGGAAGAAATGGATTACAGGTGCTGCAGAGGGGAGGAAACCCAGGTCACAGACAGAGGCAAGAGAGGCACACATAGGGATACACACAAGGAGAACACTTCCCAAAACCATTGACTGGGAAAACAAGAAGGGCTGATTTTCATGAGTTCTTGGAACCAGCAGGGCTTAAAGACAAGTTTTAAAGGTTGGCAGACTTGGCTGGGATAGAGCCCTGAGGGCACTGCCCTACTCCTGGAGAGAAGGCAAGCAAACAACCCCGGGGGTGGGGGGCCGATGGTGTAGAAACAGCAATCTGAAGAACACTTGGGGCACACAGAAGTGAGGTTATTCACTCTTCTTGGAGTCCATCCCTGAGAGGCATCCGGGGGTGAAGGAGAGGGTGGGCACCATTTTCCTCCCTCGCCCCTCAGCATAAATGCAGAGCCACCTGCAGGAAGCAGTGCAGCACCAACACTGGCTGCCTAACTTCCTTACACCAAGTCCCATACCCCTGCACTCTGGTGCAACTGCTTGCATCTGTCCCAGCACAGCAGGCCCCTCCCCCAGAAGACCAGCACAGGGCCCGCCACAGCACCTCCCTAAAGCCTGGAGTTTTAAAAGTCAGCAGGCTTGGCTGGGATAGAGCCCAGAGGGGTCTTCACTGCTCCTGAAGAGAATGCAGGCAAACAACCCAGACTCAAACAGTGTGGAAACAGCGATCTGAAAAACTCCTGGGATGCATAGGGGGATGATTATTCACTTTTCTTGGAGTGCTTCCTTGAGAGGCAGCATGCACAGAGATGCTTCTCAGGGACAAAACAACTGGCTGGTGCCATTTCCCTCCCCCCACCCCTCCTCATAGACACAGAGCCACCTGTGATAAACAGCAAGGGCTGACACTGGCTGCCTAGCCTGCTTACATCAGGTCCCACATCCCTGTGCTCTGCCGCTACTGCCCTTCTGGGTCAAGTTTGCCTCAGTCCCAGTGTGCTGGTCCCACCTGAGAAAACCAGCAGAAACTGCTGCCCACACCATGTCTCCCAACCAGAGAGTTCTGCAGGGCCTCAGTTCTGGTGGAAGTGGTGTCAAGTCTCATTTAACAAGCAGACCAGAGCACACAGTTAAAACTGGCCACATTCTGTCCAAGGACCAAACACTGCCCACCACAGGCAAGGAGAGCTTCTGCAGATGACGGCCCTGAGGGATAGGGCAGCCAGAACACAGCAGCAGAGCACATACAGCACACACCGGAGACACTTCCTGAAGTGTCAGGCCTGGACACTATATGACCTCTTCTTCATAAAGCCATTACTCTCAGGAGCAGGAAACATAACAGGCTCTTCTAACACACAAAAGAGGATGATATCACAGTGAAAGAATAAGATAAGGTCATGGCCAGAGATCTAAGTAAAACAAATATAAGTAACATGCCTCATGGAGAATTTAAAGCAACAATCATGAGGATACTAGCTGGGCTTGGAGAAAAGAATGGAAGACTTCAGTGAGGTCCTTACCATAAATATAAAAGAGTTATAAAAGAATCAGTTGGAAATGAAAAATACAATAACCAAGATTTGAAACAAACTAGATGGAATGACTACAAGGATGAAAGAAGCAGAGGACTGAATAAGTGATAGAGAAGATAAAATAATGGAAAATAATGAAGCTGAACAAAAGAGAGAATTATGGAACATGAGAATAGACATAGGGAACTCAGTGACTCCATCAAACCTAATGACATTCGTATCATAGGAGTCCCAGAAGAAGGGAGAGAAAGGGGGGCAGAGGGTTATTTAAGGAAATTATAGATGATAAATTCCCTAATCTAGGGAAGGAAACAGACATCCAGATCCAAGAGGCACAGAAAACTCCCATCAAAATCAACAAAAGCAGGCCAACACCAAGACCTATTGTAATAAAATTTGCAAAATAGAATGATAAAGAAAAAATTCTAAAAGCACTAAGACAAAAGAAGTCCCTAACTTACAAGGGAAGACCCATAGGGTTAGCTGCAGATTTATCAACAGAAACCTGGCAAGCCAGAAGACAGTGGCAGGATATATTCAACATGGAGAATGGGAAAAATCTGCAGCCAAGAATATTCGATCTAGCAAGGCTATCATTCAGAATGGAAGGACAGATAAAGTGTTTCCCAGACAAACAAAAGCTAAAGGAGTTCATGACCACTAAACCAGCCCTGCAAGA
>NW_027720438.1:0-321 GCF_054177405.1 Leptonychotes weddellii | reverse complement strand
ACGAGCTGTTCGTTTTCTTGTGGGACCTGGTCTTGAGTGGGGTGTGCGAGTGTGTGTGAGCATGTGTGTGTGTGTGAGCGTGTGTGTGTCAGTGTGTGTCAGCGTGCGTGCGTGTGAGAGATCTGTGTGCATATGTGTATGTGAGCGTGCATGTGTGTGTGAGAGCGTGTGTGTGACTGTGCGTGTGAGTGTGTGTGTGTGACTGTGTGTGAGAGCATATGTGTGTAAGAGCATGTGTGTGTGTGACCGTGTGTGTATGACCGTGTGTGACCATGTGACCATGCATGTGTGTGTGAGAGCGTGTGTGTGTGACTGTGTGTG
>NW_027720437.1:0-321 GCF_054177405.1 Leptonychotes weddellii | reverse complement strand
TGGTTCTGTCAGTGTAGGTGAGCTTTTCTTTGCTCCAGGTAGTTCACATAGATGCAAATGTTTGAAATAGACAAAAACCTGTTTCCTAGAAGCGAATATTCACCACTATCATTATGATTGTGTTTTGAGTGATAAACTGTATAAATTTTGCTGAATTTTTGGTGATTTATTTTCTCTGGGTTTGTATATATATATATATGTATATATCTATATTTGTATATATATGTATATATCTATATTTGTATATATGTATATATCTATATTTGTGTATATATATGTATATATCTATATTTGTATATATATGTATATATCTATATTTGT
>NW_027720436.1:0-321 GCF_054177405.1 Leptonychotes weddellii | reverse complement strand
ATTCTGATAGAAAGACTAGATTGAATAAGGTAAACTGGTCTCATTCCTGGTGATCTTCCTGGGCCTAATTTTACATCTGAATAAACATCTGTACAAGCAGGCTAAAAGAACCTGTATTTTAGGGCGCCTGGGTGGCTCAGTTGGTTAAGCGACTGCCTTCGGCTCAGGTCATGATCCTGGAGTCCCGGGATCGAGTCCCACATCGGGCTCCCTGCTCAGCAGGGAGTCTGCTTCTCCCTCTGACCCTCCTCCCTCTCATGCTCTCTGTCTCTCATTCTCTCTCTCTCAAATAAATAAATAAAATCTTTAAAAAAAAAAAAA
>NW_027720435.1:0-321 GCF_054177405.1 Leptonychotes weddellii | reverse complement strand
TGAGCTGGACTCCGCTGATGCTGTGTGCCTTGCTTTTCCCACTGCTGATGGAGCTGTGCAAGCTTCTCGGGAAGCAATCTATCCATATTGACTAAATACCCTTTCAAAAATCAATCCGACTTCTCAGAGTCTAGGCTAAGGAGATAATTAAAATGTGGCATTCCGTGTAGCACCACTGATAACAGTGAGAAACTAAAAGTGAAATATGTGTCCAATAATATATTGATAGGATGGAATATTCTACAGTCATTAGAAAATCGGCATTCTCGGGCGCCTGGGTGGCTCAGATGGTTAAGCGTCTGCCTTCGGCTCAGGTCATGA
>NW_027720434.1:0-321 GCF_054177405.1 Leptonychotes weddellii | reverse complement strand
GATTCTCTCTCTCTCGGGGCGCCTGGGTGGCTCAGTCGGTTAAGCGGCTGCCTTCGGTTCAGGTCATGATCCCAGGGTCCTGGGATCGAGTCCCACATCGGGCTCCCTGCTCTGCGGGGAGTCTGCTTCTCCCTCTCCCTCTGCCTGCTTCTCTGCCTACTTGTGTTCTCTATCTCTCTGTCAAATAAATAAATAAAATCTTTAAAAAAAAAAAGATTCTCTCTCTCTCCCTTTGCCCCTCTCCGACCAAAAAAAAATGACATCTTGCCATTTGTAACAATGTGGATGGAGCAAGAAAGTATAATGCTAAGCAAAGTCAGT
>NW_027720433.1:0-321 GCF_054177405.1 Leptonychotes weddellii | reverse complement strand
GAGTCCCGCATCGGGCTCCCTGCTCGGCAGGGAGCCTGCTTCTGCCTCTGACCCTCCCCCCTCTCATGTGCTCTCTCTCTCTCATTCTCTCTGTCTCAAATAAATAAATAAAATCTTTAAAAAAAAAAAAAAAAGAAAGTTACCTCGCCATTTATATTACTTTCATAAAATTCTGCAACAATGACAATCTCTAATTTCTATTTTGAAATGATTTTAGGACAGCATCACAAGAAATTTAGAAAACATTAACAAAGATGGTAGACTTAATGAAGAAGACAGATCAGATTTCCCCAGAATTTCACACTTTTGTTTTTCAAGAGA
>NW_027720432.1:0-321 GCF_054177405.1 Leptonychotes weddellii | reverse complement strand
TGGGCTTAGTACCCCCTGGCTTATAGGGACTGTTGGGTATGGCCCAGCTCTAAGAGAGAGCTCTGTGCAAAATAAGAACCTGGCAGCCTAATCCCACCCAGAGTAATGAGGTGGGGCCGCACCATACAAGGGTGGACATTTGGGGCTGAGGTCTTCCTGGGCAAAAACAATCAACCAGTCCTTTTTTTTTTTTTTTTTTTTAAAGATTTTATTTATTTATTTGAGACAGAGAGAATGAGAGAGACAGAGAGCACATGAGAGGGGGGAGGGTCAGAGGGAGAAGCAGGCTCCCTGCTGAGCAGGGAGCCCGATGCGGGACTC
>NW_027720431.1:0-321 GCF_054177405.1 Leptonychotes weddellii | reverse complement strand
TAATTTATTTATATTTATTTATTTTTTTAATTTATTTGACAGAGAGAGAGACAGCAAGAGAGGGAACACAAGCAGCAGAAGTGGGAGAGAGAGAAGCAGGCTTTCCACTGAGCAGAGAGCCCGCTAAGGGGCTCGATCCCAGGACCCTGGGATCACGACCTGAGCCGAAGGCAGACGCTTAACGACTGAGCCACTCAGGAGCCCTTTATTTATTTATTTTTAAGATTTATTTATTCATTTGACAGAGAGAGAGAGAGTGCACAAGCAGAGTAGCAGGTAGAAGGAGAGGGGGAAGCAGGCTCCCCGCTGAGCAAGGAACCC
>NW_027720430.1:0-321 GCF_054177405.1 Leptonychotes weddellii | reverse complement strand
TAACATTTCTTGTAGAGATGGTTTAGTGGTCATGAACTTCTTTAACTTTTTTTTTTATTATGTTATGTTAATCACCATACATTACATCATTAGTTTTTGATGTAGTGTTCCATGATTCACTGTTTGCGTATAACACCCAGTGCTCCATGCAGTACGTGCCTTCTTTAATACCCATCATCAGGCCCACCCATCCCCCAACCCCCTTCCCCTCTAGAACCCTCAGTTTGTTCTCAGAGTCCATAGTCTCTCATGGTTTGTCTCCCTCTCCGATTTCCTCCCCCTTCATTCTTCCCTTCCTGCTATCTTCTTTTTTTTTTTTTT
>NW_027720429.1:0-321 GCF_054177405.1 Leptonychotes weddellii | reverse complement strand
TTTCTCCCTTTCTCTCTTTCTTTCTTTCTTTTTCTCTCTCTTTCCCTCTCTCTCTGTTCTCTCTCCTTCCTCCCTCCCTCCCTTCCTTTCTTCCTGTCTCTTTCTCTCTCTTTTCTCTCCTGCTCTCTCTCTTTCTTTCTTCCTCCTTCCTTCCATTTTCTTTCTTTCTTTCTTTCTTTCTTTCTTTCTTTCTTTCTTTTCTTTCTTTCTTTCCTTTCAATTCACAGAGATAATTTGTATGTCCCTGTGTGAGAGGAGGTGAGCCAGTGCTATTCGCTGGGCAAGTACTGTGCAGGGAGGCCTGTGCTGGGCCCTGGGAGT
>NW_027720428.1:0-5383 GCF_054177405.1 Leptonychotes weddellii | reverse complement strand
ACATGCCTGTGCATGAGTGTGCACGTGTGTGTGCATGTGCACGTGTGTGTGCACGTGCCCTTGCGCACGTTTGCAAGTATGCATGTGAGCCCGTGCACCCCTGTGTGCAAGTGTGTGCCTGTGTGTGTGCATGCATGTGCACATGCCCGTGCATGAGTGTGTGCACCTGTGTGTGCACCTGTGTGTGCGTGTGCACGTGTGTGTGCGTGTGCCCTTGTGCACGTTTGCAAATATGCATGTGAGCCCGTGCACCCGTGTGCAAGTGCGTGTGCCTGTGTGTGTGCATGTGCACATGCCCGTGCATGAGTGTGCACGTGTGTGCACCTGTGTGTGCGTGCCCTTGTGCACGTTTGCAAGTATGCATGTGAACCCGTGCACCCGTGTGCAAGTGCATGTGCCTGTGTGTGTGCATGTGCACATGCCCGTGCATGAGTGTGCACGTGTGTGTGCACCTGTGTGTGCATATGCACATTGTGTGCACGTGCCCTTGCGCACGTTTGCAAGTATGCATGTGAGCCCGTGCACCTGCGTTTGCAAGTGCATGTGCATGCATGTGCGCATGAATGTGCACGTGTGTGTGTATGTGCCCGTGCGTGTGCACCTGTGTGCATGTGCTGACAGGTACAGACACTGGGTGTCCTCGCCCCAATAAGGTCTTTGTGGAGTCTTACTCAAAATGGCTGATGACAGTGAGGAGAGGTGTTTTTTGAGTGAGTCGACCGCCACACGTGTGGACACAGGGCTGCACGAGTGTGTGTGCCTGGGAGTGTGAGTGAATGGGGAGTGCACACCAGCCTGGAGCGCCCTCACGGGTCTTCCTCTGCCCTGCACCAGGTGTAAGCAATGCTCCAACACGCTGCACTCTGGGGCCTACAGGCCCACCGGCGAGCCCGGTGTCTTCGTATGTTCCAGCCACCACCCCGAGGCCGCCTCTGCAAGCTCCACGTGGTGGGGCCCGGCTCCCCAACAACTAGGGGCCGTGCCATCAGACTCCAAGCTGCCCAGTGCCCCATGGAAGGCCCAGGAGGCAAATGGGCTCCGAGACACAGGGCCAAAGGTCAGGCCAGAGGCCCGGGAGCCGGTGGTGAGCAACTCAGCTGCCAAAGGTGTTCCCACCCCAGCTGACCCTCCGGCCACCACTGCCTCCCATGTCCACGTGGGGAGTCCGGCCGGGCCCAGGTTCTCAGCGGTCCTCCAGGGTGGCAAAGCCAGCATGCGTGTGGCCAACAGCTCCCCAGCAGGCTGGTCATCGCTGGTCGGGGAGACGGCAGCAGTCAGCCCCCGTCCTGCTCTGACACCGAGTGCCCCGGACTCTCGCCCGGCCACCCTCCAGGGCTGGGTGACCCCCCAAGCAGCAGCCCCCCAGACCAAGGTCAGTGTGGGCCCAGCGTCTCCAGGCCCAGCAGACACCCCAGGCTGGACCCCGTCAGCCTCCAAGATCCAGCAGGCCCGGGAGAGGTTCTTCCAGACTCCTGGAGCCGCCCCCAGCCCTGGCCCAGCTGGCGGGGCCCCAGCTCCTGCGGATGCACCTTCTGGGGACAGCAGCAGGGAGCAGGCGCTGAGCTGCCTCCTGAAGGCCCTTCCCAGGCTCGGGGACACCGGTGCCCAGGCGCCTGGCAGGTGGGTGGGGGGGTGCGCGAGGTCGGGGGCAGCTGAGGAGGCTCCCCAGCCTCAGCTTCCTCATCTGGGAATTGGAAATGAGACGGGACCCAGAGTGCCCGGTGGTCAGCAGGAGGGGACGCTGTTGTCACATAAAGCTATGGTGGACACACTCTCGGGGGCACGGATGCTGGTCCCTGGGGCCGCTATGTGGCACACAGAGGATACCCGTTTTATAGATGGGGAACCAGGGGCTGTGAGAGGTCCTAGTGTCCTCCGGTTTGACCCAGGCGGAGCTCATCCCCGCCAGTCCTATGTGGCAGTGCCTGCCCAGTGCCCTCGGCATGCTGGACTTGGAGCGGGCCCTGAGGGATGGAGGGTCCCTGCAGCAGTGTGCTGAGGCTGCTGGGACAGAGCACCACACACTGGTGGCTTCACTGACAGAACATTGTTCTCTCCCAGTTCTGGAGGCCAGAAGGCCAAACACGAGGTGGGCAGGGCCGCACTCCCTCCGAGGGCGCTCGGGGAGGGTCCTTCCCGCCTCGTCCAGCTCCTGGTGGCCCCACGTTCCTTGCTTGGGGTCACACCCTCCATCTCGGCTTCCAGGGTCACCTGAATTTCTCTCTGTGTCTGTGTTCTCTACTGTCTGTCTCTTACAAGGACACCCGTGACTGGACTTAGGGCCACCCTAATCCAGGATGACTTCATCTGTACTTGATTACATCTGCAAAGACCCTATTTCCAAATGAGCCCATGCTCTGGGCTTCCGAGTCGACATGAATTTGGGGGGGGGGAGCACCATTCACCATACTACAGTGGCCCATGAGTAAGGAGATAGCACACCAGGCTGGCTGACGATGCTGTGCCCGCTGCCTCATGTGGCCCCTTATTTTGGGGGAGCATTCTGGCTTAGAGCTGCTCCGCCCGGCTGGATCAGCTGGTGGTGCCCCGGGAGAGCGAGCCTGCCCTGCCACTCCAGGCCTGGGGGTGTACCGGGCACCCGGGGGCTGAGGCCGCGTGGCTGTGAGGGCTCTCTGGGGACACCCAGCGGGATGTCTGCCCCGGGGCGGGGAGCTGCTCCTCCTGGTCTCTGTGCACCCAGACAGCCGGGAAAAGCAGGAGGGAGAGATTGGTTTCCTAGGGAGCATGGGGCACATGGAGGAGCTACTCTGGCTTGGAGAGGTCCCAGCCCCCTGCCCTGGGCCCTGCTGGGAGCCGGTGGCCCTGCTTCCTGCACGCATGTGCGCGCAAGAGGATGCCGGATGGCCGGTGTTGGGCTGCCTGTGTGGAGGCCTCACGCATGCTGCTTAGATGGGGCTAGGCGGGCCCCGGCTCTGGGCGGGGCTTCCACAGTAAATCCCAGGTGCTTCTGGGCAGGTGGATGGAAGAGGGAGGGGCTGTGGGTGTAGCCCCTCCCCACACCCCATGCATGGTGTGTTTTGGGGGCATTTTAATCTCAGCCCATGGCAGAGTTATATGGGAAGGTAAAGTCAGGTGCCATATACATCTGTGCTGGAAGAGGGTGCCCGTGGCCTGTCCCTCGGAGGGGCTGTCTGTCTCCCTCAGGAGGGTGGATGTTAAGAATCAGCTGCCAGGGGAGGCTGAGGGGCTTCTGCCTGGGGGTCATGGCGGGAAGGGCTCCTGGGTCCACCTGTGCCTGATGCCTATGGTCTTGCCCGCAGGCCCTCCCCTGCTCTGAAATCCCATACCAGAACCGAAGGGCCACAAGCAAGTCCATCAGCCAAGCTGTCACAGATGGTATCCCCCCGGGCCCTTAACCCCCCTGCGAGGACTGAGCTGCCAGCCCCCCTGAGAGTGGGCACCACCTCACGGGCATCCACATCACCCCAGGGGGGCAGGAAGAGCCCACCTGTATCCTCAGGGGCCAGCTGGGCAGGTGCCAGCTCCAAGCTGAAGCCAGAGGCCCCACTGGCAAAGGGTGAGAGCTCCCCTGGAGCAGGGGTGGGGTGGGGAGTGGGGCTCAGGGTGCAGGGGGTGGCCGCTCTGCTCCTTGGCCTGTGGTTCTGCAGTGCTTTGCCGGTTCCTGCCCGGCTCCCAGGCTCGCCAGCACTGGGTGCCTGTCCTTCTGTGTCACCTGCGTCACACCACCCCTGGTCCTTGCTCTCTCCCCAGTCTGCCTGACTTCAGTTTTGGGGTGGCAGATGTCTCTTGGGGTGGCGCAGCTTTATGGTCACTGTTTGCCACCCGCCTGCCCTGCCAGCCCTTCTTGCTGGGCCCCGTGACCCCAGTTGTTAGTGTCACTGTCCGTGGGGACGATGCCAGGGCATCCGTTACTCCTCTCCTGCTTTGCCCTGGTCGCGGCCTCACCCCCTCTCCCCTGGCATCTTGCGTCCACGGTTCCTGTGTGTCTGTTCTTCCTGCTCTGTCCTAATGATGGTACCCCAGGGCTCCTCGCGTCCTGTAGCCCCCCTGGGCCTGGGCCCCTCCCGGAGTCCCCTCCGACCGCTTACTACTGTTTCGTGGCCTCATGTTCCAGGCATTGTTATGTACACTTTTCGGGGTAATTGTGAAATAGGCTTTATCTGGGCACCCGGGTGTCTCGTAGGGGTGCCCTGGCGTTACTGAGCTGGGCTCAGAGAATACCCCATGCAGAGTGTTTTACCAAGATCTTTCCCTTGGCTGAGCCCCTGCCACAAAAGCTGCTCTGTTCTGAGCCAAGGAGGCCTGCAGATGGGCTGTCCCGGCTTAGCCATCCATCCCACAGACACACAGGCACTCAGCATCCACGGGGCTCACCTGGCCTCACCCTCACCATCTGGCAGCAGGGGAAGTCGAGGCCCAGAGAGGGGAGCGATTCCCCCGGGCACACACAACGCAGGCTTGAAGTCCTCAGCCCACCCCGAGCCCGACTCTTTCCCGTGGGCCGGGCTGGCTGTCTGGATATTTGAGAGGAGCTGGCTGCAGGAAGTTCGGGTGGGGGCGGGTGAGATCCAGTCTTTCCCAGCAGACCCCTCTACCCGGAGCACCTCCCATGACCTGTGTTCCTGCCCCCCACCTAGGTGCGAGTGCCAGCCCCCAGGAAGGCCAGGAGGATGGGCCGGCAGGATGGAGGGCCCGCCTGAAGCCTGTGGAGAAGAAAAGCCCTGCTGAGAGGTGAGGGGAGGGAGGCAGGGCTCTGGGGGGGCTCCCCTGGACCTGCACCTGGGTCTGTGGCTTTGTGCTCATGGAGCCTGAGGATTAGCACAGGGTCAGGCATACAGTAGGTGCTCACCAGATGCTTGCAGGTGAATAATGGCACACACATGGACTGACTGACACACCCATGGGAGGGATGTGTGCACATCTGCTCGGACCTTTCAGCAGTAGTAGCAGAAACCAGTTCACACCAACCTGAGTGATGGGGGGCAGTCACACCGGCCTGAGTGATGGGGGGGCAGTCACACCACCTGAGTGACGGGACAGTCACACCGGCCTGAGTGACAGGGGGTCAGTCACACCGGCCTGAGTGACAGGGGCAATTCACACCAGCCTGAGTGATGGGAGGGTAGTCACACCACCTGAGTGACAGGTGGACAGTCACACCGGCCTGAGTGATGGGAGGCAGTCACACTACCTGAGTGACAGGGGCAGTTCACACTGGCCTGAGTGATGGGAGGGGGGGCAGTCACACTAGCCTGAGTGATGGGAGGGCAGTCACACCACCTGAGTGACAGGGGGACAGTCACACTGGCCTGAGTGATGGGAGGGCAGTCACACCACCTGAGTGATGGGGGACAGTCACATCGGCCTGAGTGATAGGAGGCAGTCACACTACCTGAGTGAC
>NW_027720427.1:0-321 GCF_054177405.1 Leptonychotes weddellii | reverse complement strand
CATGCCTTGAGCGCAAGACACGAATGTGAATGTCTGCTGGGTTTGAAAATAAACAGTGGAGTCTGTACGGGCCAGAAAGGTGGCCCCAGGTCCCAGTAAACCAGAATCTGAATCCCAGTTCAGTCACTAGACAGGGTTCTCGAGGAAAATCACGTTAACTGCTTGCGCGTCCACCTGCTCACGTTTCCAATGAGGATCTCGGCGTCTATTTCAGAATGCGCCTTAGGACTCAGGAACTCTGTGTGCTTTGCTGGGAGGTGGTAATAACAGCAGAAGGAATCAAACCTAGGGTGAGCTTGGCTCCTTAACCTGAAATGTAGT
>NW_027720426.1:0-321 GCF_054177405.1 Leptonychotes weddellii | reverse complement strand
CAGATATCATCGTGGACCCTCCCCCGCAATGGAGGTCTAGAACATTCCATCATCCCCCAAAGCTCCATCTCCACCTCCTCCTTTCAACCCCCTCCTCAATCACCCACAACCTGTCTTACGCCCCCATCACATCTGGAGATGTCCTGCTCAAGGCCGGGAATGACTTCTTGATGACCAAATCCAGTAGATGTCTTTGGGACGGGTTAGTTGTTTATTCAACTGAGTGGGGCCAGGAAGCAGGTGTGCACAGAATGGAGGTACTGGCCCAGGAGGGGAGTAGAGGAGACATGGAGGAATTCAGATCTCAGGGTCCTAATCCCC
>NW_027720425.1:0-321 GCF_054177405.1 Leptonychotes weddellii | reverse complement strand
TTTTACCCAAAGCTTATTTGTAAAGTCAATATAAGATTTAAAAGCCAGAAGAAATCTTTCTGGATTTTTAGAAAAAGTTTATTTATTGTTTTACTAAGCATTTTAAAAAAATTGAATTTGAAATTTTAGCTTATTTATGGGAAATATGTACAGTTAGCCAGTCCTGGCAACATTTTAAGCATTAAAACTATGACCAGTATATACACCTATTGATAGAGAAAATCAGTATATTTTTTCTTATACAGTTCAGAATTGCATTTACTCACATTTATCTTATTTCTATAAATGTAGAGGATGTTAGCAAAGGAAAGTATTTTTTTT
>NW_027720424.1:0-321 GCF_054177405.1 Leptonychotes weddellii | reverse complement strand
ATAACCTTTACTTCCCACCCATTATATAAACCAGCTGATTGCTCTTTGCTTGTCTCTATAGTTGACAAATATATAAGATATGGTAGAATCCATAAAAATAGTAATATCTTTATGCTAATAATCCCAATTCTGAGAATTTTAAAAACATAAATCAGCTTGATCAAAACCTCTTTGGTATAAAGATACATATATATATATACACACACACACACACACACACACACATATATATATGTTTGGTCTGTGATTTAAAGTAGAATACAGGAGCAAGATGGTGGAGGAGTAGGAGACCTGGATTTCGTCTCCTCTCAGGAATTCAGC
>NW_027720423.1:0-321 GCF_054177405.1 Leptonychotes weddellii | reverse complement strand
TGTGTGTAGCAGTTTTAAGTTACTAGTTTTTAAAATCAGTACTTTTTAATGGAGACAACTTGACCAAAAATCTGTCACAGAATTTTGAGACCCATTACAACAGAAGTGTAATGGGGGAAGGGGAAGAAAATTTAATAAACTAATGTAACATAGAAATTCATATTCAAAGTACATTTTTAAGCTTAGTTACTTGTTCGAAGGAAATTGGTGTTATTTTCTCTACTGCTTTAAGTATTTCTTTCTCTTTGGTTTCAGAGTTTTAATCGTATAAGCCTGCCTGTGCTTTGGCTTTATATTTATACAAGTGTGCATTCACACTCA
>NW_027720422.1:0-321 GCF_054177405.1 Leptonychotes weddellii | reverse complement strand
GGGAGGGGAAGAATGAAGCGGGGGAAATCGGAGGGGTGGACGAACCATGAGAGACGATGGACTCTGAAAAACAGGCTGGGGGTTCTAGAGGGGAGGGGGGTGGGAGGATGGGCTGGCCTGGTGGTGGGTATTGAGGAGGGCACGTTCTGCATGGAGCACTGGGTGTTATGCACAAACAATGAATCATGGAACACTTCATCTAGAACTAATGATGTAATGTATGGGGATTAACATAAGAATAAAAAAAAAATAAGAGACTGTGGAAACTATAGAGGTCATGGCTGGTGTGAGCTGAGACTTGAGTGTGGTTGTTGGTGACCC
>NW_027720421.1:0-321 GCF_054177405.1 Leptonychotes weddellii | reverse complement strand
ATTGCTAAGTGGTACCCCAATATTCTAAACCAGTTCTTTTATTTCAGATTTTATTCTGTTTCTTTGATTTTAGCTTGCTTTCTAGGAAAATGCAAGCCAAAGTTTGGAAGTTTGGGAGGCTTTAATATTAATCAGGATCCTCCTTTATGAGGGTGTCTCATATCAAGCCTAGGCTTTAAAGAATGGTTATTAGGTTATTGATGGACATTATGATTTTTTTTCTTTGTAAGTAACATCCTGCAGTGCTCTCTTAAAAAACTAGATTAGGCGGAGCAAGATGGCGGAGGAGTAGGAGACCTGGATTTCGTCTCCTCTCAGGAA
>NW_027720420.1:0-321 GCF_054177405.1 Leptonychotes weddellii | reverse complement strand
ACTGAATGGACATATTGCCACGAGATCCTTTGTCAATGGCTGTTGGGTAAACCCTGGGATGGTAGCCACAAAAATCTGAGTGATTAATAGAAGAAATTGTGGAGGTGCAGTAAAGCTTTTCGTGTAAAATTGCCAGTGCAGTCAGTTTTTTGTATACCAAGCTTTTCTCAGTTTTACAACTTTCTCTGTCAAAGCCCTGCGTTCTGAATAATAGAACCATAGGCAACTGAAGAAACTCTCAAATATGTTGTATTATGGAAATTAAGATATCTGGGCTAATCTGCAAAATCATAAAATCTGTTAAGTTTTTTCTCTGGAGGC
>NW_027720419.1:0-321 GCF_054177405.1 Leptonychotes weddellii | reverse complement strand
GGGGAGAAATCCAACATTTGGAAGTGTTTATTTTGGACTATACATAGCTTATAGAATAAAATGACATTATGTCAGTTTGTGGGAGGATGATTAAATGACCTTGTGACAGCAGGAATGCCAAATGAAGCCATTTAATGCTCTCATTAAAACATTAATATAATTTTATTGCTTTGAATGATCTAATACTGCATCTTACAATGTATATTCCCTATGGGCATGTACTACTGATAGGCTTAAAAATGCTGAATATACAGTTATGCAAAATGTTAAAATTTGCTGAGAGTAGTTTAGATGGTAAGTCTGGAATTCTCCAGTAAGGAT
>NW_027720418.1:0-321 GCF_054177405.1 Leptonychotes weddellii | reverse complement strand
TTTTTATTTTTTTTAAAGATTTTATTTATTTATTTGAGAGAGAGAGAATGAGAGAGAGCACATGAGAGGGGGGAGGGTCAGAGGGAGAAGCAGACTCCCTGCCGAGCAGGGAGCCCGATGCAGGACTCGATCCCGGGACTCCAGGATCATGACCTGAGCCGAAGGCAGTCGCTTAACCAACTGAGCCACCCAGGCGCCCTCTTTTTTTTTTTTTAAAGATTTTATTTATTTATTTGACAGAGAGAGAGACAGCGAGAGAGGGAACACAAGCAGGGGGAGTGGGAGAGGGAGAAGCAGGCTTCCTGCGGAGCAGGGAGCCCG
>NW_027720417.1:0-5384 GCF_054177405.1 Leptonychotes weddellii | reverse complement strand
GCCTGGGTGGCTCAGTTGGTTAAGCGACTGCCTTCGGCTCAGGTCATGATCCTGGAGTCCTGGGATCGAGTCCCGCATCGGGCTCCCTGCTCGGCAGGGAGTCTGCTTCTCCCTCTGACCCTCCTCCCTCTCATGCTCTCTGTCTCTCATTCTCTCTCTCTCAAATAAATAAATAAAATCTTTAAAAAAAAAAAAAAGAATAATTTCTTTAAAGCTTTGTGATAAGGTCTAAAACATTCTAATATGACTTTCTTAGGTTATCACATTTTGGAGTCATTTTAGAAAGACAGGTGAAAGCTTGGGAAAATGGCAAAGTAAATCTCATATAGCTTATCTGAGTCCACGAAGTTAAAAGGAGACAATGTTAACACCATTCAGTAGATCCTCCCTCCGTGTCAATTACAAGAGACAAGGTAATAACTCTCATCAGGCTCCAGAGGCAAGGAAAGCCTCGGTTCACAAGCCATCAATGAGACAGAAACACTTTATCACTGGATTCAGTTTCCAATACTCACACTGGAGTTGGCGAAAATTGAATTTGAATTGGCTGCAGAATATCCTGCATTCGTCAAGTCATCATTGCTCTGCAAAGGTACAAATTTGATAAAGTGATTACTTTAACTGTAAAGAAAAGACAAAATTTGTATCTGTGATGCTCTAAATATTACTTACAGATTTATTACTAGGTCCATGTAGAAAATAGTTCAATGCTTGTGGGTCTCTGGAAAACAGCAACAAAGAAAGGAAAACAGCAAATAAATACGTGACCTATATTTGGGATTCATTTTCACTAGGGTAAAAAGAAAATGACGTATTAGCCTGAGAAACATTCTCTCCCTATTTTTAAACAATTTTATTAATAGTTTGTTTTATTATTGATTTCTTGATGTTGTTCCATTTCCTATTATCACTCATTTCTGCCTCCTGGGATTTGTTAGAAGGTACATTTAATAAAGGATGGCCTATGAACCCTGTCATACCCAAATATTTTTGTCTCTTTATTTGCTAATCCATATTCTATGTTGACTTTCATTTTAAAAACCCACCCAGTTTGTGTGGTTTTTTTTTTTTTTAATTTTAAATAATCTCTACTCCCAACACGGGGCTTGAACTCACGACCCCGAGATCAAGAGTAACATGCTCCACCGACTGAGCCAGCCGGGCACCCCAAAAACCCACCCAGTTTTTAATATGCTTATTAGGTTGTTTTAGTACAGCAAACCTCACACATTTGATTTACCCTGATTTTGGAACGAGCATCTTACCCGATAAGATCAAGGAGACACGAGTCATCATCATCATCCATGACAACTATAAGAAAAGGAATAAAGAAAGTGCCGGTTAGCCAAGCAGATTAAAGCAGATTAAAGCATCAATACAACATAAAAATACACTCTTTACTTTCCTAGATAAGTAACTGTGTAATTCACGTACATTTTTTCTCTAACATGCTTGTTTTTAATGGGATTTTTAAAATTTTGTGGTCATTCAAGAGACTAAATATTCAATTTAAATTGTTTTTATTGAACGCAAATCCTTAACTTACAAGTCAAAAAGGAATCTAGATAAATCCAAGATAGCTGGCAGCAACCCTTCCCACACAGATTCCCCAAAGGGACTGTAAACCAGGAACAGCCACTTCCTCAAAATGTATCATGAAAAAGGGGGAGAAATAATATTTTTGTTTTAGAAAAAAAAATCTCATGTACGCAGAGGCCTGTTGCGTTTTATGGCTGACTGTTTCCAAACATGGTGAGCAATCTGGATTTCTTGCCATATTTTGGCTCTCTTTATAAAAACAGAAAAAGCCAGTTCTCCCTACTTTTTGAGACAGAGGAGACACCATAGCCCCAAGCAGTTCTGCCTCAGGCTTGGCCCCAGAGGTCCCAGGTTCCTCCCCGGGCAGCAGCACCACCAACTGTTTGATTCCAAACAATCTATATCCCATCGCTAGAATCTTTAAAGTAGAAAATCTCAACCCCCAACTCCCCCCGGCTCCGGGCCCCAAGCTCCCTCTCTCCCCAGCCACCGACAGCATCAAGCTCAGCCAGCTCGATTACTGTGCTCTGGCTGAAACAATAACCACTGGACAAGTTCCAAGAGCAGTTCTCCCCCTTTCTCCTCCCTCCCCCGAGATCCGGTAAACTTACACTAGTGATCCGACACCTGGCAACACTGCTTCGCACCCATTTCGAGCCATGCGTGGAATAATTTACATCACGGAATGCCGGGGCCAAGAGTTCTGGAGCAGTTGGAAAGGGCAGTTGTGAACGGCAGTTGGACGGAGGAATGAAATCCTGAAGAGATGCCCAGAAGAGGGACACGCCCGAAGAAGGCAGAAGGGATAATTTCTACTCAATGTTTTTTCTTGGTTGAAACTGTCATCTCCTCTCCAGTTCCCCCATACTCCCCATCCTATCAGTCACAAGGCCAAACAAGTATAAAACTGGCTCCTGCCACATGGAAGGAAACTTGCTTCCTCCAGGAAGGGTCTGGAAGGGGTAAGTATCCCCCAGTGTGAGACCTTCCTGTTGGGGGGGGGTGAATTCGTTCAGTTGCTGAATGGCCTGGGGTGATCAGAAGTGGAACTGTGGTGGAGAGGTGAGATGACTGGTGAGACAGGAGGAAGAAGAGGGGGAAAGCTGATCCGAGGGTAACGTCCAGGCTAAAACTGTGAAAGGGGCAGGAGACCAGGTGAAATCTGCTTTGAGGACTCAGATGTGGAGTTACAAAGGAACATGCTAGCACGACAGTACTTCTGAGCAGTGAAAATGTCACAGGAAGGGAAAGCGAGGAAACTATAAGTAAGTAGATATATAGAAGTCTGTGGGAAGGGCTTCCCTTAAATCCTGATACTTAATATGGCAGAATTGCATCAGCCACAGCTCATTATTGTGCCATGAGCTTGTCTCCCAGATATCACAATCACATGGAAGAAATTGGGCAATTTCGACATACCACCAAGCCCATAAAGTGGATATTATTTCTTTACTCTGACACGACTTTTGAAATGGAGTTCCACTATATCTTTTGTAAATTATTTTTTATAGTGTTCAACAGTTTCTGGAACAAACTAAGAAAAATGTAAGTGAAAACTAGCCTGTACCGAGACCACCTTTCACAACTATCCCAGCTTCCCTCACGATTTTACACCTGTGTGAGCTCCTCTAGCAGAGGAGACATGCAAGGGTTAACACACTGAGAGAGGAAGTCAGCACCAGTCACTCTACCAAGGTGTCACCGCCACTGGGACTTTCAAGCACAGAGAACATCTGCCAAAGTTTGAAGTGACAAGCTACTCCTTGAGTAGCACAAATAAGAGAACAATTTTATAATACTGGATGAAATTAACAGCCATTGTGGAGCCTCCCCTATCAAACCTAACAGGCTGCTCAAACAGTTGACAAAACACTCCCCGGGGATGCCTGTCCCAGTCAGTGGCATCTGTCCTACCAGACAGGTCTCTGCCTTTGGGTAGAACTCCACGAGCCTTTATAGTCAGGGGTACCCTGAGAATTCTACCTTTTAAAGGGCCATACTCTTTTCTGACTTTAAACAGTTTCAAATTAAAAGAGATGACTCCTATCCCTATGTCTCCAGCTCCACGTCTGGCCGAAACATTAGTCATCCTCCGCCTAATCCAGCAGTTCTTTCCCCAGGAGGACACACGGTCCACCAGAATAACTTACCAAAGGAGAGGTGTAGAAATTGACAACAATTCGGAGTGGGAAGACAACCTGAGGATCAGAAACTAAAGACTTCAAAAGTGAAGAGTTCAGTTCTCTTTGGAAAGGTTCTCCCTTTCCTTGCTGAGACTCTTTTTTCCTGAAAGTAACAACCCTGGAATCACTAAGTGGGCCTCTAGCCACAAGTGAAATTTGTAACGTGGGAAAGAGGAGTCCCCCCTCTTTTTCCCTCTTACGGAAAACCTTTAGATCAATGGTTAAAAACTACTTCTTGGCTCAGCACACTTGAGCGAGACACATTCCCCTCAGTAACAGCAGCTTAATGACAGTAGGATTTGTCACAGAGGGAGGGAGACTGTAGTTCTTACAGAATCCTGACAGGCATCCCAAGAGGTCAGAAAACACTACCCCAGACACCTGATTACCACTTTTTTTTTTTTTTTTAAGTAGGCTCCATGCCCAACATGGGGCTTGAACTCACGACTCTGAAATCAAGACCTGAGCCAAGATCAAAAGTCGGAAGCTTAAATTCTGCATGGTAAAGGAAAAAAACTATAAACAAAGTCAAAGACTAAAAAAAGTCCAAAAAACCTAAGTGAGAAAAATACTCCCAATTTATATCAGAAAAGGCTTTTCTCCCTAATACATTAAGAGCTCCTATAACCAAGAAAAAGTTATCCTGCAGAATATCAAAGGGTATGAACAATCATTCACTAAAATAGGAAAGTAGCCCTTAAACATATAAAAATAATCAACCTCACTTTGAATAAGAGAAATATAAATTAAAATTTCAGTGAGATACTATTATCAGACTGGCAAAGATAAAAAGGTTTGGTGAAGGACTATGCTGATCAGTAAGTGGGGAAATGGGAACTTTTACACCTTGCTAGTAAGAGTGTATACTCCGTAACCTCTGGCGAGGACAATTTAGCAGTACCTTCCAAAATTTTAGGTGCACAAATCACTCTACTTAGCAAATATTTCCAAGTACGTGTCCCACAGATATTCTTGCCCACGTGTGGAAGTATATGTGTATGAGAATATCCAGTGCAGCATTATTGCCTTTAGCAAAAGACTGTAAAAGACCTAGATGTCATGGGTACGGGGTTTCTTTTTGGGGATGATGAAAATGTTCTGGAATTAAATCACTGAACTGGACACTTTAAAAGGGTGAATTTTATGGTATATAAATTATAACTTGATTTAAAGTATTAAAAAAAAACCCTAGACGTCCTAATGAGAGACTTGTTAAATCAGGTTGGTTTACCCACACAGCCATTAAAAAAAATGGGGAAGCTTACTACATAGCCATTAAAAACCGTGGGGAAGCTTTATACAAACTGACTTGGAAAGATACATGGTCAAAAGAAAAAGATACAGGGGCGCCTGGGTGACTCAGTCGGTTAAGCGTCTGCCTTCTAAGCGTCTGCCTTCGCCTTAGGTCATGATCCCAGGATCCTAGGATTGAGTCCCGCATTGGGCTCCCTACTCAGCGGAGAGTCTGCTTCTCCCTCTCCCTCTGTCCCTCCTCCCCACTTGTGTTCTCTCTCTCTCTCAAATAAATTAAAAAAAAAAATCTTAAAAAAAATAAAGTTTAAAAAAAGGAAAAGGGTACAGAACAGTGTGTACATTATAGTATGTTCAATCTTTCCTCTACCTTCTTGAACTTAAGAAAATTAGCGATAAATTTTTTTTTTT
>NW_027720416.1:0-321 GCF_054177405.1 Leptonychotes weddellii | reverse complement strand
AACTTGGAGTAATTTTTAAGTGTGTGAAAAGAATATTTTTTCCACCCTGTCCATTTAAGCATCTGTGATGGGCAATAGTAAGTGATGTGTGTCTTTATGGGCTCATGCCTGGCGGTTGCAGCGCTGGGGAAGGGTTTCAAAAGAATCACCCATTTGACAGTGAAAGACTCACACACACACACACACACACACACACACAAAGATGGAGGTTGGGGGTGTGAGTTATGTAAGAGGCAGACACCTGGTATTCCCACGGTGAGAAGCAGGTATGGGCTGTCCTTGGCACAGTCTTCCTGGCCCCCTGAAGTCTTCCCCCCTTTT
>NW_027720415.1:0-321 GCF_054177405.1 Leptonychotes weddellii | reverse complement strand
ACCGAATGTTAGCTCTTCCCACAGCCGCCGCATAAACAGCCCGCTGGTCAGCGCATGTGGCAAATTCACCTCTGATTAGGTTCGTGTATTTATTTTTCTTTGCAATAGGGTTTGGAAGTGCAAACAGTGTGGCCAGTTACAATGTTTCCAGAAAGCTCAGGGAATTCTAGGTCACTCTGGGTGGGCCGCTCCCCCCCCCAACCCCCCCCAGCCCCACGCCCCTGGCTTTGAGGGGACTGACCCCATCGGGCCCTATCAGACCTCGACTGGCCGCCAGGGATGGCTGAGGATGCTCTGTTTCCTGGAATGTGTGCCCACGTG
>NW_027720414.1:0-321 GCF_054177405.1 Leptonychotes weddellii | reverse complement strand
CACCGGAGGCCTCTCTCACCTCCCCGGCACGGCCAATGTGCCTGAATCCATTACGGACACAGGGCCCTGAGGGCTCCCTGCACAGAGGTGGTCCCTCTTTGCGCTCCTGGGGCTAAGAGCAGGGAGACCGCACATTGGAAGATGGAGGGGGACGATCTGCTGGATTTGCTTCCAAGTGTCAGCCAGAGGCACCTTTCCCGTGTTGCTCATGGGAGCATTCTACACAGGACTTGAAAATCTTCTCGTCTCAGCTCCCATTAGACAGAAGTTGGGGTTGAATTCTGCTAGAAAAATGTCTCTTTTCCTGTACCACTTGCTTTC
>NW_027720413.1:0-321 GCF_054177405.1 Leptonychotes weddellii | reverse complement strand
ACCCTCCTTTTTTTCTTCTGAAGTTGGGCCCCCAATATTTTCTTGAGATGAACAACTTTTTTTCCTCCAGATCTTCTGGTTCCCCAGGAAGACAGAGAATCTGGTATTCTTTGACAGCTCAGACCAACTAGTATTGGTGGGACCCCCTTTCATGGCAACCTGTGCTATTGCAGGTTGGCCCACTTTGCACCATCCCCTCATGAGAAGGAGCAAAATTCGGTGGCCATGAACAGGTGAGAAAGAGCAAGGACTACAAAGTATTAGAATCAGGATTTCCCAATCTCAGATCTGTACCTCTGAAACAAATAATGCAATATATGT
>NW_027720412.1:0-321 GCF_054177405.1 Leptonychotes weddellii | reverse complement strand
GAAACACTATAATTAAATTGCCACATAAACTTCGTTAGCTAAACCCCTCAATACTCTTTTGAAACAAGATGGTATTGTTATTATAACAGTTTTTATGGCTACATTCGCCCATGCTACCACACATCTGGTATTTACCCAGACAGTCTGGGATCCCGTGACCTGCTCTGGTGCCTGAGACGTGAGGCAAGTCCGGGAATGGTGACGGTGGCAGGGGCAGCCATGTTCAAACCCCCTTTCTTCCCCTTTCCTTCACTTCCGTTTCTCTCCTCTCCTCCCCTCCCCTCCCCTCCCCTCCTCCTCCCCTCCCCCCTCCTCCCCTCC
>NW_027720411.1:0-321 GCF_054177405.1 Leptonychotes weddellii | reverse complement strand
ACGAGAATAAAATAACGATGCCCTCGAGAGAGGCCGGGAGAGGGGAGTTAGGGAGAAGGCCTTTGGGCTGAGTCGCGAAGGTAAGGAAGCACCTCTGGTTCCCAAGGAAGGGTTCTCTGTTGCTTTTTGTTTCTGCTGATGCTTTAGCTCATGGTGGCTTTCTTCTTTGTGTGTCTCTTAATTTCTGGCTGTGGGAATAGTTTTTTTTTAAAGATTTTATTTATTTATTTATATGAGAGAGAGAGACTGAGAGACAGAGAGCATGAGAGGGAGGAGGGTCAGAGGGAGAAGCGGACCCCCCGCCGAGCAGGGAGCCCGATG
>NW_027720410.1:0-321 GCF_054177405.1 Leptonychotes weddellii | reverse complement strand
GACGGAAGCGGCTGCCTGGGAATCTACGGCCGACGTGCCCCTGGCTGGGTGCCCCCAGGTGTCGTGCCGCACACAGACCTGAAGCTCACTTCCCGTTCTGTCCCACACGGGAAGCGGTGAACACGGGCTCTCCTAGGCCTGCTCCCGCGTTAGCAGCAGCTGCCCCAGGGAGCAGCGCGAGAGGTGGGGGGAGGTCCGCGCCCAGGACCTGACACCCCGAAAGTGTGCCCTGCCGGAGGCCACTCTGCCCGGTGGTCCCTCTACAAATATTCCCTTTGGGTCAGGTAGCATTTGTCCATTGGCATCAACCCATGTTTTCAC
>NW_027720409.1:0-321 GCF_054177405.1 Leptonychotes weddellii | reverse complement strand
AAAAAAAAAAAGGAAAAAGAATTCTTAACATGTGCCAGGCATGGTTCTAAGTATATTACAGGTATTATCTTATTTAAACCCCTCCCAGAACCCCTATGAGATGATACTATAATTTTTTCCCATTTTTTTTTTTTTTTAAAGATTTTATTTATTTATTTGAGACAGAGAGAATGAGAGACAGAGAGCATGAGAGGGAGGAGGGTCAGAGGGAGAAGCAGACTCCCTGCCGAGCAGGGAGCCCGATGCGGGACTCGATCCTGGGACTCCAGGATCATGACCTGAGCCGAAGGCAGTCGCTTAACCAACTGAGCCACCCAGGCG
>NW_027720408.1:0-321 GCF_054177405.1 Leptonychotes weddellii | reverse complement strand
AAAGTGAAGCGTTGGGTTTTTGAGTAAAATACCAATACCTGAGCTAAGACTCACATAGATCATAAACTAAGGCTCCTATCAATAAATATTTTATATCAGCATCTTGAGAAAATGCTTAAAATCCATACATATGTTTTGAAGACATGTGCTCACAAATCTGTCTTGCTAAACTACATGTCTGTGGTTTATAAAGTCAAAAGAAAGTATATTAAAACAGTGGCATTTATAAGGATCTCTTAACAGTGCCTTGCATATACCGTTTAAACAAATGGCAAAGAATTAATAAGCACCTTGTCTTTGCTATCTACTGGGTCTATTTTC
>NW_027720407.1:0-321 GCF_054177405.1 Leptonychotes weddellii | reverse complement strand
GGAAGAGCATGCAACTCTTGATCTTGGGGTTGTGTGTTTGAGACCCAGGTTGGGTGTAGAGATTACTTAATAAAATCTTGGGGCACCTGGGTGGCTCAGTCGGTTGAGTGTCTGCCTTCAGCTCAGGTCATGATCCTGGGGTCCTGGGATTTAGCCCCATGTCGGGCTCCTGCTTCTCCCTCTCCCTCTGCCCCCACTCTGCACTCTCTCTCTTGTTATCTCTGTCTCTCTCTCTCTCTCAAGTAAATAAATAAATATCTTTTAAAAAATGACTTGCATATCAAATTTATATATCTTTACACCCAACATGGGTCTCGAGTT
>NW_027720406.1:0-5384 GCF_054177405.1 Leptonychotes weddellii | reverse complement strand
GGGTGAGGGACCGCGAGTCTGAGGGGAGGGCAGCAGGACCGCAGGAGAGGTGAGGTCTGTCGGAGGCCAGGGCCGGGAGGAGAGCACGGGGAGAGGCAACTGAGAGACAGGACTCAGGCTGCCAGCCAGGTTGTAGGTTGGGTGACAATAGCCCGGGACCCACCAGGGTGGGGAGCACCAGGGCAGGAGCACTCTGGGAGGAAGATGAATAGGTCCCTAATGTGTTGGCTCGGAGATGCCCATGAAACATCCAGGACAGGATCCAGGAAGGTCTGGGCAGATGACGGCAGCCCAGGAGAACCTGCTTAGAGAATAAGACCACTAGATGGAAGAGATTACCTAGGACAGTGGCTCTGAAACCTTTGCGACAACCCACAGGGGCACTTTCGCCACGAGCTCTGAAACCACGTGGTCTGAGCTCAAATCTCAGCCCTGCCTTTTATTTATTTATTTATTTTTGTAATTCCAGTATAGTTAACATTGAGCGCTGCTCTTTATGAACCATGTGGCCTTAATCTCTCCGAGCCTCCTTCCCCGCCTGGGAAGTGGAGGCAGTCGGAGCTCCTGTCCCAGGCTTGTGAGGACCCCATGAGCTAACGTTGGCCAAGGGCTTAGACGGGCGCCCGCAGATCACGCAGGAAATGGGGGCTATGATGCCGTGTGCCAGACGGTCATTTAGGGAGCTGATTAAAGAGGAAGCTTCCTGGACTCCATGCCCACAGGTTCCAGTTTAGACAGTTTCTGATGAGACCTGCCAATCTGGCTTTTTAACTAGCATCCCACCTGCCCCCCTCCCACTCCACCCCACCCCCCCGTGTCTTCCCGATGCAGGTGGTCACTGGGCCTCAAGGCCCTGGCAGTGCCGAAGGAGGATGAAAGAGCCCGGGGGTTGCCCAAAGTACACGGGGCAAGAAAGAAAACCAAAGCCTGAGTGGGGGGAGGGGGGGCATGGAATTTCAGGAAGAAGCATGTGAGCCAAAGAATCATATGCTGCAGAAAGGCCCAGCTGGATGGGGACAGAGTGGCCTCTGCCCAGTGGACAGATAACAAGCAGATGGTTGGCGACTCTGGGGGAAGATGTTTCCATGAAGTAGTGGGAACTGGGCCAAGTTCTGGGGTTCGGGAGCTTGGGAGGTATTCTGGGCTAAGTTGTGGCCCCCACCCCCCCATATGTTGAAGTCCTAAACCTCAGTACTTCAGAATAGGACTGCATTTGGGGGTCATCTTTACAGAGGTGAGTCAGGTAAACGGAGGCCGTTAGAGTTCATTCTACCCAATCTGACTGGCGTCCTTATGAGAGGACACTTGGACACAAACAGGACAGAGGGAGGACCATCGCGAAGACACAGAGAGAAGCTGGCTCTCTACAAGGCAAGGGGGGAGGCCTCAGGAGAAACCAGCCCTGCCAATATCTTGATCTCAGTCTTCAGTCCGAGCTCAGAACTGTGAAAAGTAATGTCTATTGCTGAAGCCCCCAGTGTGTGGCACTTCGTTACGGGGGCCCCAGCGAGCTACTGCAGGAGCGAGTCTGCAAGGCTCATAAAGATTCCAGATTCCAGGATCGAGCCCGGCATCAACGGGAGAACCTGCTTCCCCTGCTCCCTCTCTCTTCCCGCTTGTACTCTCTCTCCCTCACTCTCTCAAATAAATAAATAAAATCTTTTTTTAAAAAAAGAGGGGGAGTTGGTCGCATACAAAGGATCAGAAATCAGACTCACTTCAGACTTCTCAAGAGCAGCACTGAAAACCCGACGGCCATGAAATAGTGCCCCAGTGCTTGAAGGTGAACTACTTCCAATCTTCGATTTCAAACCCAGCTAAACTAGAAACCAAGTAGCAACATAGATTATTTTTTTTATTGTATTTATTTATTTGACAGAGAGAAGGAGGCAGAGAGAGAAAGCACAAGCAGGGGGAGCAGCAAGCAGAGGGAGAGGGAGAAGCAGGCTCTCCGCGGAGAAGGGAGCCCGATGCGGGGCTCGAACCCAGGACCTTGGGATCATGACCTGAGCTGAAGGCAGACGCTTCACGGACTGAGCCACCCGGGTGCGCCAGCAACATAGATGAAAGGCACTTTCGGGGCACGTGGGTCGCTCAGTAGGTTAAGTGTCTGACTCTTGATTTCAGCTCAGGTCATGATCTCAGGGTTGTGAGATCGAGCCCCACGTCAGGCTCCATGCTGGGCATGGAGCCTGCTTAAGATTCTCTCTCTCTCTGTCTCTCTTCCTCTCCTTCTCCCTCTGCCCCTCCCCAAAAATATAAATAAATAAAAAATAAAGGCACTTTCAGACATGAAGAATCTCAATAAATATACTTCCCACATGCTCTTTCTTGGGAAGGGTGAAAGATGTGTTCTATCAAAATAAGAGAAAAAAAAATAAGAAAGAGGAAATCATGGATACAGGATACAGGAAATCCACCTGGGGAAGAGATAAGAAGTGACCTGAAGGTGATCTAAAGTTGTGCATCGGACAGAGAGGGTGGCCAGACCAGATCAGGGCAGGGCAGAAGACTCTGGAGGGATTTCTTTGAAATAAAACTGACAGGACCCATGACATATAAGAAGCGAAAATTGGTTTAGACAAATGGCAGAGGCTGGAGGTTGAGTTCATGAGTAAACAAAACAAAACAAAAGCGCTTCATTCTAGCTGCCGGGGAGAGCAAAGTGCTGTGCAGGAAAGCACATTTCATCTGGGTAGACCACGCGGCTCGGCTGGGAGTGGGGTTTCCTTGGGCATGATAACAGCCACACCGACTATGGCTTGTGTGGGCTCAGGTCCTCCAAGGGGGCAGCCGCCGAGACGATGTGAGCACAGAAGTGTGTTGGTGAGTCACGCCTGGGAGAGATGAAAGGGAGGAAAGCAGAACCGGGCAGGGAGGCCACTGGACTGCAATGCAAATCTGCAACAGTCTTGGCCAACCCAATCAGGGGCTCCAGAGCAAAGACGGCCCGTTTCAGGAGCCCTACGTTGGGCAGAACTGGCCTCGGTGCATGCCAGCCCCCAGCCCCCCCACCCCCCATGCTCAGGAACCGGCTGAGGGCTTTGCTGGAGAGCATTGTTTCAGCTCCAGGGCTGCCCTGAATCCTCGGGGCGCCACAGCAGGACTGTGCTCCTTGTAGCTGAAGACGCTTTTTCTTGAAGGGCAATTTGAAGGGCAAAGCAAGCGGTGCCCCCCACCTAGGCTGACACTTTGATCCAAGTCATGACTCATTCTAATAGAGGGTGGGGGGTCAGGAGGGCCCATGTGGAGGACGGAGAGCCCCATATCTTCATCTTCTGGGGTGGGAAGTCAATAGGTAATACCGAAGGCTGAAAAGCCAAGAAGACGCAAGATGAACAGGTTATTTGGAGGCATGGAGATAAACAGCAAAAGAACCTGCTAAAAAGTGCTGGGAGTGGCTTCCTCTGGGGAAGGAGGCAACTGGGGGAAGGGAAGAGAGAAGAGAGAACACCCTTGTTCCCAATAAACCTTTAAAACTATTGGACTCCCTAAACTATAGGCATGCATAATTTTGAAATAAAAAGTTAAAGTATAGGGTGCCCCAAATAAATAAAATCTTAAAAAAAAAAAAAAAAAGGAATTCCAGGAGCTTTAGCAAAGTTAGTCAGGAAAATCACTTGGAAGAGATGGCATCTGAGCTGAGAGGCGAAGGCTGAGAAGGAGCCAGCATAGACGAAGGCAGAGGGAACCATCTGTGCAAATGGCCCGGGGCAGGAACAAGACTGGCAACTTATAGAACCAGCAATGAGGGACGCCTGGGTGGCTCAGTGGGTTAAGCGTCTGCCTTCGGCTCAGGTCATGACCCCAGGATCCTGGGATCGAGTCCTGTGTCAGGCTCCCTGCTCAGCAAAGAGCCTGCTTCCCCTTCTCCCTCGTCCCCTCCCCCCTGCTCGTGCTCTCTCTTTCAAATAAATAAATAAAATCTCAAAAAAAAAAAAACCAGCAATGAATGTAGTAAAGAAAGGGGGATTGTAGGGGGTAATGAGGTGAGAGAGTAGGCGGGCTGGGTCATGCAGGTCTCTACTGACCACAGGAGAGATGGGGATTTTATTTTAAGGATGATAGGAAATGGGGTGGGCAGTGTGAGGTTTTGAGTAGGGGAATGATGTGGCCTGTTTGAATTCTCAAGCACTTTGGCTGTTGTGTGGACTTTTAGGGGAAGATAGAAACACCACAATCCTGGGGGTGTGGTTGGTGATGGCAGCAGGGTGGGGGACGAGGCTAGGGACCTCTTTGCTGATAAGTGGGCAGAACTTCAAGGACAAACATGGCACCGGGGGGCGGGGGCAGAGAGAGGCATCAGAGACTCCGAACCCCCAGGACCTCACCCAGACCTGCACCCAGGCCTTGACACTCAGACCCACAGACACTGGTAAGTTCCATTTTCTCTTTCCTTCCTCCTAATGGGGCTTCCGGGGGCTCTATCCGGATGTGGCCACCCCCCGGGTCCCAAGGCCTCGGTCGCAGTCTGGGCAGGCCTGGCGAGCCCCGTGGTGCCTTTGACCAGTGGGTCCCATGCAGCCTCCTCACCCCACCTCGGCCCTGACAGCCAGAGATGGATGTCACCAACAGGAAGCCAGAGGCCTGAGTGGGACAGCCCAGTTTATGCACAATGGCTGAGCCTCCTCTCCCTCCTCACCCTCCTCACCCTGTTATCATGGTGCTAAGGCCACCATATTGTGTGCAAATGAGTGAGTGTGGCTAGTGCCAATAAAACTTTATTCACAAAAACAGGTGGCAGGCTGAATTCGGACGGTAGGCCATGGTTTGCCGACCCCTGGATTAAATGGTGACCCTACTTAACCCCCAACTGGGACTGAGGAAGGAAGCGTTCTCTTCCCTTACAAGAATTTCCAGGCTTTGGAAGCCAGGATTCTGGAAGAATTCCTGAGTTTCCCCTACATTCCACCATGCTGGCCATATGTGTTCCCTCATCCTCCGCTCAGGAATGAGTGACCATGTCCCTCAGCCCTGCCTCGCCCTCGGGACATCTTTTTTTTTTTAATTTTTTTATTCTTATGTTAATCCCCATACATTACATCATTAGATTTAGATGTAGTGTTCCATGATTCATTGTTTGTGCATAACACCCAGTGCTCCATGCAGAACGTGCCCTCCTCAATACCCATCACCAGGCTAACCCATCCTCCCACCCTCTTCCCCTCTAGAACCCTCAGTTTGTTTTTCAGAGTCCATCGTCTCTCATGGTTCGTCTACTCCTCCGATTTCCCCCCCTTCATTCTTCCCCTCCTGCTACCTTCTTCTTCTTTTTTTTTTTTCTTAACATATATTGCATTATTTGTTTCAGAGGTACAGATCTGAGATTCAACAGTCTTGCACAATTCACAGCGCTGACCAGAGCACATACCCTCCCCAGTGTC
>NW_027720405.1:0-321 GCF_054177405.1 Leptonychotes weddellii | reverse complement strand
GGGTATTAAAGAGGGCACATTCTGCATGGAGCACTGGGTGTTATGCACAATGAATCATGAAACACTACATCAAAAACTAATGATGTAATGTGTGGTGATTAACATAACAATAAAAAATTTAGAAAAAAGAAAAAGAAATCATGATATTACAGTATTACAGGCAGGAAAGAAATCATACCATTGTCATTAGAGTAAAAAAATGCTCACACTTTCTGGACAATTCAAGATCAAAGCAAATGTGTCCATCCTTAGCCAGGGAAGTTGCTAACTGATCACATAAATAGTTTATTCTCTTGCAGGGAAGTTTGAGACAGGTTTACA
>NW_027720404.1:0-321 GCF_054177405.1 Leptonychotes weddellii | reverse complement strand
TTAACTGTATTCACAGAAAATGTTATGGTATTTCAAAGAATAGACACAGCACTGATGTCCAAGTCCTTTTCTTTTGAGATTCATTTTAATTTATCTATCATGGGTATAATTTTTTAAAAAGCATGCTATACTTCTTTCCCATTGCCATCCCAAAAACTAAGCTATCCTATTGGATACCTCTGTTCATAGCAATATTTCAGTCTTTCATCCAATCCCATGAAATGTTCAGTTCAACACATTCCATGGTGATCTTTACTCTCTTTGCTTTTTCTATTGAAACCAACCATTTTGGAATCATCCACTTATTCATTCATTTATATT
>NW_027720403.1:0-321 GCF_054177405.1 Leptonychotes weddellii | reverse complement strand
TGACATTCAACATGAGAAAGAGTCTCAAGTTAATAACCCAAGTTCCTGCCTGAAGGGATTAAGAGAAGAAGAGCAGAAAAAAATTCACAGCAAGGAGGAGGAAGGAAGGAATACAGACAAGAGAAGAAATCAATAAAATGGAAAATAGGGAAACAATAGAGAAAATTGGTGGAACAAAAATCTGGTTCTTGAAAAAAAAAATCAGTAAAATTGGTAAGCCTCTAGTAAGACTGACAAACAAAAAGAAGACGCATGGGGCGCCTGGGTGGCTTGGTTAAGCGGCTGCCTTCTGCTCAGGTCATGATCCCAGGGTCCTGGGAT
>NW_027720402.1:0-321 GCF_054177405.1 Leptonychotes weddellii | reverse complement strand
TTTTTTTTTTTAAGATTTTATTTATTTATTTGACAGAGAGAGACACAGCGAGAGAGGGAACACAAGCAGGGGGAGTGGGAGAGGGAGAAGCAGGCTCCCCGTAGAGCAGGGAGCCCGATGCGGGACTCGATCCCAGGACCCTGGGATCATGACCTGAGCTGAAGGCAGTCGCTTAACCAACTGAGCCACCCAGGCGCCCGGTCTTTGCATTTGTTAAAAATAGGTTGACCAGAGATGCATGAGTTTATTTCTGAATTCTCAGTGCTATTCCATTGATCTATATGTCCATTCTTGTTCCAGTGTTAAAACTGTCCTGAGGAC
>NW_027720401.1:0-321 GCF_054177405.1 Leptonychotes weddellii | reverse complement strand
GGAAGGAAGGAAGGAAGGAAGGAAGGAAGGGACACAGACTGAAACCAGCGCTGTGCTCTTTCCATAGTACCAACATTTTGGAGGAATCGTGCTTGGACTTATATTTTGCCAAAGCACTGATCGTATCTTACTTTGTATCCCCAGATTATGGCCAAGAGCCTCAAAGTAGGGTTTTTTATGTCCCAAATTGCACCGATTTGAATCAAGGTCAACCTAATCTCCTTCACGTTAATTATTCAAGAAAAAAAAATCTAGTAATGAAAAAGGAAAATTACATGGATCATCCCTATGGCTGAATTTTATAAAGTACTTTTGAAAGAA
>NW_027720400.1:0-321 GCF_054177405.1 Leptonychotes weddellii | reverse complement strand
GAGGGCATCAGCAGATCAGAGAGTGAGACCTGATTTATAAAGTCAGGAAGGAGTTGATACCCAGGCCCCATGACTCTGAATGTCTGGTATTTGGAGAAGCCACTGAACAAGGGGGGAAGCATTTTGGACAAGGCCCGTGATTCTGGAAGAGAGATACACAGACCTGCCTAAGAGAGATACAGGGATACGGAGAAGGGGCAAGGTCTGGTCTCACTGCCACAGTTACTGTCCTAAAATTTCATTGCAGAAATTATGGGCCACATAGCAGATAGCCATGTTCTCTGCCCAGATAGCATCTTATAATCTGTGGTGTTTTATAGC
>NW_027720399.1:0-321 GCF_054177405.1 Leptonychotes weddellii | reverse complement strand
AACAGATACTCAGTGACCTGTGGGATAATACGAAGCAGTCTAGCCAACCTATACTTGAAGTCCTAGAAGAAGGAGGGAGGGAGCAGAAAAAAATTTGAAGACATCATGGCAAAAATTTTTATTGCAACTGTGTTTATCATTAAAGACTATCACTTGCTAATATGAGAGCCATGAGAGAAAATTATTTCCCCAGTGTCATCTAAGATGAATTACAGGAAAAATTATAAGGTTGGAGCAGTTACTTGATTTCACAACACATAATTACCTGAATAGTTAATATTTTCAGCAGGAGAAAGAAAGAAGGAAAAAAAATGTTGGATT
>NW_027720398.1:0-321 GCF_054177405.1 Leptonychotes weddellii | reverse complement strand
TGCATCTGGGACTCCAGGCAGGAGCATGGGCTGTCTCAGGCCCTCTGCCTATTCCGTGCCTCTACCATATCCTCATTTCCACTTTCGCCCTTCAGGAGCATGTGTACTGGGAATAGAAGGGTGTTTTGAGATTGCTATTCAGCAGTGCTATATACAGAGAGGGTAGGGAAAACCTTTGATTCCCAGTCTTTCAAGGGGACTGTATCTCAGGCTTTGGGCCCTCAGCCTGGAGTCAGTAGGCAGACCCTAGGCCTGTTTGAACATCCCACAACATCAGACCCCCTTCCTTAATTTCCTGTCTTTGTCTCCCTCTTGTAGCTC
>NW_027720397.1:0-321 GCF_054177405.1 Leptonychotes weddellii | reverse complement strand
GCCATCTTGCTCCGCCCCTCTTGAGTGTTGTTTATTATCTGTAGGTGCTGCCTTCCCATTTTTCTCATTATTTCTCTTTTAGTTGTTTTCCACAATCCCAAAATTAAAATCGTGTTTGCCAAATGAGATTCTTACACTTCCTTGTGATGTCCTGCCTTCATCTGCCTCTTTGTTTCCTTCAAATATATCTTGAAATACCAAGCAATTTTTTTATTTCAAAACAAATGTGTTTAATTCAATAAATTTTATTCAAAACTAAATTTAGAAAAAATAAAAATGAAATACAATAAAAATTTAGAAAAGTGCAAGGTCTGTGCTCAC
>NW_027720396.1:0-321 GCF_054177405.1 Leptonychotes weddellii | reverse complement strand
GGGGCTCGATCCCAGAACCCTGGGATCATGACCTGAGCTGAAGGCAGACGCTTAAAGACTGAGCCAGCCAGGCACACCTCACTTGATATTCTTATATTTTCCAAATATACAAGCATCTAATTTGCATAAGGTAATAGATTTACCCCCATCTTTCCGATCTTTAGAACTCCACTTCCTCTATTTTGTTGTTGTTGTTGTTGGTTATTTTTTTAAATTTTATTATGTTATGTTAGTCACCATACATCATTGGTTTTTGATGTGGTGATCCACAATCCATTGTTTTCGAATAACACCCAGTGCTCCATGCAGTACGTGCCCTCC
>NW_027720395.1:0-5385 GCF_054177405.1 Leptonychotes weddellii | reverse complement strand
TTCTAGAGGGGTGGGGGTGGGGGATGGGTTAGCCTGGTGATCGGTATTAAAGAGGGCACATTTTGCATGGAGCATTGGGTGTTATACACAAACAATGAATCGTGGAACACTACATCAAAAACTAATGATATAATGTATGGTGATTAACATAACAATAAAAATTTTTAAAAAAAGAGGAATCTAAAGTAAAAAGGCAGGAAAATACAGCCTAGGTGAGAATGATACCTCTTGTTCATTTGATATGTTGCTCTAGTGGACAATTAGACTGTGGGTGTAAAATAATAAGTTTTGGAATTTTAAAGCCATGGGTGTATGTGATCATCTAAGCACAATATACAGGGAAAATAAAAAGAGCAAAGGATGGACTTGGAAACCATAGTCTCTGTGAAAGATAGGTACAGAGAGGTCTATGGAAGAGGACAGAACTGCCACTCTTCACAAAATTTAGTTTTAAAATGAAATGTTCACATGAGAAATTAGAGTTGTTTCTTTTATTATTTTTTCTTTTTAAGATAAATATATAACCTACTTATGCATCACAGAAGTCAGATAAAGAAGAATTGCAGAAGATTTTGGTAATGAAATATAACTATCTTTCAAAAATTTGGTGAATATTTTTATATTATAATTAATCACATACTAATGTAATTTTTGTTAAAAATGTAGTATTTACAAAGTGTCAGTGTGTAATAAAAGATGGCATTCAGTACATCAAATTGATTATTCTAAGCTTGAAACAAATATCAAGATTCAAATTCATTCAATGTCTATCACTTATAGTATAATTTTCTACAAAATGAAAAGTAGAGCAATACAAGTAAGCATAACGTGTACTCTTATCCATTTCAACAGGTCAAATTTTGCTATTAATACTAATGAAAACACATTCCTGTATAGTTAACCTTCAAGGCCCTACTCAAATTTGAATCTCTCTTTGGGGACTTTACCCATTTATTAAATAGGAATTATCTTGACCTCTCCTAAACTCTTTTATTTAAACAAAAAAAAAGTTTTATATTTTTATAATATATAACATGTATATATGTTCTTTTTAAAAAATATACATATATGTTCTTTTAAAAAAATACAAATGCAGGATTTTACCCAAATTCTGTTTTGTTATCTATATAGATATACATTTTACACAAATATTGGATTTTACTCCAATTCTGTTTCATAACCTGATTTTTAATCTCTGAAAAAACATGCTACTTTTTCATGACCTTATTCTTCTACAATCCTATTTTCTTGTGGAAAAATTTTCAATGTTAAGTTGTATTTTTTTCTGATTATAGGAAAAACATCCAATATGAAAATATCAGAAAAAAAGTTAAAAAAAAACATAAAATAATCATATAGGTGTCTTTCCTTCTGCCTTTTCTACATAAACATACAAATGTTATCTTAAAGACATTTTAACCTGCTTTTATAAATTTAAAACTATGCTTATTCCTTCTTTCATAAGTATTCTAAATCATTTTAATAGTTCTATAGAATTTCACAATTTTATCAAAAATCTATTTTATAAGTTCAGTAGAATTAACTATTTGGTTGTTTATCATTTTCATTGCTATTAAAACAGACTATGAGAAACAACCTTTGCTCATATCTTTTCAGATATTCCTAATTTTTTCCTTTACATTGTCACCAGATATAGAATTGCTGTGACAATAGGAGGGATTATTACATATTTGATAAGTAGACTAAGTACTTATTGCATATTCTTTACCTCTTTTTGATAGCATTGCCCATGTAGACTTAATTAGCTTACCTTCTTTGTTAATATTTAAATCTGCGGAAGGCAAAAATTATATGTGAATTAAAATAACATGTGTTGGCCTAATATATAAGTCTTGCAAACTTAAAAAATTAAGTTGTGTAACATTTGTCCTTCATTCCTTAAATCTACAGCTTATTCTATTCAGCCCACAAAAGCTTCATATTGAGGTCCCTAAGTGAGGCATACCTTCTGGCTTATGAATTCACGAAGGTACATACTTGGAGAATCATTATTAGAATACGGGTATGTCTGACCCTTACTTCCGATCTCTTGTCATTTAGAAACCAGAAGTCAAGGAGTCTTTTGAGTTACTGGATTATCTGCCTGCTCTAATTGCATGACTTTGGAAGTGACGAAATTTTGAGTCCTCAAAGCTAACTCAGCCCTCCAGTGCCTGTCATGAAGAAGATTACAGAACAATGTGTCAATTTGAAATGCTTAATGATAACTTTGTTCCCACCTTGGTCCCTTCTGGAAATAGGCTTCCCTCCTTAACCTGAAACACTCTATGAAATTTCATCTTTAAATCTACTTATAGTTCGGGCATTTTGACACCCAGTTCAGAAAGAAACCTATTCATAGTTTCCTGTTTGATCACTTAGAGAGGAAAAAATACATATTCATTGACTTTAAAGTACGATAGAATTTTACAACTATAATATTTTGAAGATATACAGTAGTCCAGTATTTTGAGAAGATAAAAATCTTGCTGGAGTTATCTTCTGAGTTCCATGGGTAAGAGTCCGAAACATGCACCCATGATGTCCTGGAGAACTGTACTCACCTGGAGCCAAAGTCCATCACTTCCTTCAATGCTGGTGCCAACATGCTGTCAGTCAGACACCCTTAACTGGAGTATCACCGGCCAGGAACTGCTTGCTTTTTATTCCCACCTGGAACAAAACACAATGTCGTCATTTTTTTTTTTAATGTTTGTTCAAGTACAGTAAGATATTCATTATGTTATCTTTCCTTCTCACATCAGACACCCATTTATCAGAATGTTCAACACAAAGGAAAGAAGCGTAAACTCTTCACCTCTATCAATTATACCACAATGATTAAAATAACAGCTGTTTAAGTCAGAGAGACCATCTATATTTTATCTCCATAAAGGATCATTATTCCAGTGCCATCATTCCTATCCATTTGGTTTAAGTAATTGATGTGTTAATTTAGGAAGTAATTTTCTATATATTGTCCTTGGAGACTGTAAATCAAAATACCCTAAACTCCAGAGAATATGTTGAAAGTATTGTTTCCTGACTTTTTTTAACACCATCAAAAGTAATCTCAGTAGGAAGCAATTTAGTAATGCAATAGTTTTATGCCTGTAGTACTTTATATTGTTCAACTTGTGAGACACTGATGAAGAGCAGAGATGCTTCCTCGAATGCACCAGAGTGTTGCTACTATGAAACATTAGATGAAAATAGAGATTTTGACCAGATGATGGAATCATATTCTTAAAAAACAAAACAAGACCTCAGAGCTGGGCTGCCTGTGTATGAAAGGGATGTTACAGTCCTTTACTTCTCACAAATGGAGCCACTTGACCTTCAGCACTCTCAGACTTGCTCCAGTCTGGTGCACAATTGGGTGGTTTAAGGAAATGCAAGAAATCCAACAATATGCCCTTCTTGTTGCAGTCTGTCCAGGCAGCACATGCTTGCCTTTGCCTTTGTCCCTTTCTCTGGCCCTTGGAGTTTGACTCTGAATTGAATCTCATGGTGGGGATCCTGTTTATTTGTTGACCTTCCTCCTGAGGCTTACTGCCTACCTTCAGCCTCAGGACCAGGTTGATACGCCCTACTGTTTGACCCACCTGCCAGGGGAACCTCTTACCTCTTGTTGTACTCACTTTGCACTTATCACTTGTTTGAATCACCACCTGACATCTGGCACCACCCTCTCTGAATGAATAATGTGGCTCCATGTACTTCAACACAAGCAGTGAAATCTTTTCCCTTTCTGGTCTCAAGTTCTGAACCACTTCTTTTGTCTCATGTTGCTATTAAGAGTTTTTCTATGCGGTGTAACATAAAAGGTGCAAGAGAGACCCATTTCCATTCTGTAATAGAAGTTAAATCTTAAGAGTGAATATTGTTCTTTCCTTGTAGCCTTCTTAAAATTCAGATTTTTCTCATCTCACTTTGGAATGAATTTTATCCCCTTTATTTCTTCTGCTATTACCACAATAAGCTTTCATTAGCTCTCATTCAGATAATAACAATGACTTCTTAAATGTCGGTCTAGTGCCAACTGAAAACAGATGGCACTTTCAAATTAGAATAATTGAGGAGAGTCTAATAAAGAACCTATTACAAAACTGTGGGCTATATGTAGGGAAACCACAAGGGAAGGTGCCACACTGAGCCTGGCAGAGACGAGGACAAGGAGCAGTTACTGCCATCTAGGAGTCAAATGTATAGAGAGGTTCCTTTGGGCACAAACAGTGATTTTCAGTTGGGAGTCCCAGGTAGCACAAGATGACAGAATGTGAGGGAGCCCTAAGATGAACTACTTTCATCTTCTCCCTTCTCTCTGGTTTCCTACCTGTCCTACCTACGAGACAAACCACCCTAGACTCCTAAAGTCATGGAGTGTCTTGATGAACTCCATCCAGACTAGTTTCCAGTGTTAGAGAGTAGGATGAAGAAAGGTAAAGAGTGAATCTGAAGGGAGAATATAAGAGGTTCAGCAAACACTTATTCATACTTCAGAGCATGGGATTTGGAATCAAATGTAGGGTTTGACTCCTGGCTTTACTTATGTCTGTAACTAGATAAATTTTTATAATTCTTGGTATCATTATCTGTATGATTCAGATAACATACGTCAGAGTTTTATTGTTAGAATTAAATGGCATAACACACCTAGGACATAATATCTACTAAGTAGTTAGTATTAGCCACAGTGGCAGTAATTCCTCTCAAAATGATAGAAATCCGATTTAAGCACACTCCAGCCACGCTAAACTCTTCAACACTTGTAATGGACAGTGTATTTTCAGATCTTTCACAAGTACTATTCCTTCTGTTTAAGAATTTTGTTTTTTCCCCCTCCCCACCCTGTTGCCAGAGAATCCCTACTCATATTTTAAAATCCATGAAATGATCTAAAGGTTCTCTTCAGTTTCAGTAAAAGGAGATCATTCCTTTTTTTTTTTTCTTTCCATGGCGCATATCATTCTGCAAAGTAATCAGCCTATATCATCTTCCTATTTGACTATGAGTTCCTTAAAGGAAAGGTTATGTCTGACAGATTTGTATCCTCAGAAGGTGGTTTGCTGCCAGGTTCTTAGTAGCTATTCAATAAACATTAAGTCAATGAATGTGTATTACTAGAGTAAATCTGTTACAATGTAAGGAAAAGGTTTGTTAACTTCTTAAACTTCTTTCCTCTGTGCCCAAAGGGCAAATCAATCTGTAACATGGTAGGTGGTGGGGAGTAAGATTATCATGGAAAGGCAAGACAACCGAAGAAGAGATCCCAAGGGAAACTCCAAACAGCTCTGCAAGTTCTCCCTGGGACAACCCTGCTAGAAACTTCACCTCATTCATTCCAAGACTGCCAGACATATTAGTACTGGTTGATTTCAAGCA
>NW_027720394.1:0-321 GCF_054177405.1 Leptonychotes weddellii | reverse complement strand
TGTTAATCCCCATATGTTACATCATTAGTTTTAGATGAAGTGTTCCATGATTCATTGTTTGTGCATAACACCCAGTGCTCCATGCAGAATGTGCCCTCCTCAATACCCATCACCAGGCTAACCCATCCTCCCACCCCCCTCCCCTCTAGAACCCTCAGTTTGTTTCTCAGAGTCCATAGTCTCTCATGGTTCGTCTCCCTGTCCAATTTCCCCCCCTTCATTCTTCCCCTCCTGCTATCTTCTTCTTCTTTTTTTTTTTTTGGTTTTTATTTATTTATTTATTTTATTCTTATGTTAATCCCCATACGTTACATCATTAGT
>NW_027720393.1:0-321 GCF_054177405.1 Leptonychotes weddellii | reverse complement strand
CAGGAAGCCTGCTTCTCCCTCTCCCACTCCCCCTGCTTGTGTTCCTGCTCTCGCTCTCTCTCTCTCTGTCAAATAAATAAATAAAAATCTTTAAAAAAAAAAAAAAAGAACATAAAGCCTATGTAAAGCCTATATCTTTAGTGGCTTCTAAAAAAATTCCTCTATTTCTATTGTCATTTAAGTTGTGTACAATTCACTGAACATTTCTATATTCAGATACCATTCCAATACAAATCCATATCAATCCACTCCAGATTGGTCTCTGCCTCAGATCAGAACTAATACATATACTGTAAAATTTTGTTTTAATCTGTCCATAAT
>NW_027720392.1:0-321 GCF_054177405.1 Leptonychotes weddellii | reverse complement strand
TAATAAAAATTAACTCCTGATATTAATCTTAATGTGTTATCATTCTCAATAGTATTTTTATTATGAAGTCCTTGGTAGGGAGGGCTAAGCCCTGTAGAAAAGTCATACAGCAATGACAGGGCTGATGGGACCCATGCTCCAGGGTCTGTTTTTGTTTATTTGTTTGTTTTAAATATACTTTATATTTTTAGAGCAGATGTAGGTTCACAACAATATTGAGCAGAAAGATACAGAGATTTCCCATATACTCCCTGCCCCCACACATGCATAGCCTCTCCCATTATTAACATCCCTCACCACAGTGGGATATATGTTACAATT
>NW_027720391.1:0-321 GCF_054177405.1 Leptonychotes weddellii | reverse complement strand
TACATCAAAAACTAATGATGTAATGTATGGTAATTAACATAACATAATAATTAAAAAAAATAAAAAATAAAATGGAGTGAGAACTTAAAGATACTTGCAGATAACCTGAAGGCTGAATCCTAATGGAGATTTATCTAATTATATAACTCTTTTAAAAAGGTAACTCATCCTTATTGAGCTATTCCAAAACAATCACCTCGGTTTTTAATAGAAACAATAATTCTCTTTTTGCACTCTTTATCAATTTCAATAATAGTTCCTTAATTTAGGTAGTATAATTGCAACTAGCACAAAGGGTTTGGGTACAAACTCAACTGGCTC
>NW_027720390.1:0-321 GCF_054177405.1 Leptonychotes weddellii | reverse complement strand
CTTTGATTTGTAAGTTTTATGTGAGACAACGTACAGCCCACATTCTTCCACCCAAACTTTCCATTTATGCATTTATTAATATGTCCACAGACCCGTGGATTTTTTTTTTTTAGAGGTAGCCTTTTTTTTTTTTTTTAAGATTTTATTTATTTATTTGAGAGAGAGAGAATGAGAGCAAGCTCATGAGAGGGGGGAGGGTCAGAGGGAGAAGCAGACTCCCTGCCGAGCAGGGAGCCCGATGCGGGACTCGATCCAGGGAGTCCAGGATCATGACCTGAGCCGAAGGCAGTCGCTTAACCAACTGAGCCACCCAGGCGCCCC
>NW_027720389.1:0-321 GCF_054177405.1 Leptonychotes weddellii | reverse complement strand
TTTTAAAGATTTTATTTATTTGTCAGATCGAGAGAGAGAGCGCACCAAGCAGGGGGAGCGACAGGCAGAGAGAGAGGGAGAAGCAGACTCCTAGCTGAGCAAGGAGCCTGATGTGGGACTCGATCCCAGGACCCCAGGATCATGATCTGAGCCAAAGGCAGACGTTTAACCCACTATATATATATTTTTTAAAGGGCTTGGACCTACATCAAAAGATTTATAAAAATGCGGTGTTAAGATTTAAGTTAAAATAAAATGTGTATGGTATATGTGTTTTTCATAATTTCCCTTATAACTTATGTTTTTCCTCTATTAATTGAC
>NW_027720388.1:0-321 GCF_054177405.1 Leptonychotes weddellii | reverse complement strand
GCAAGATGTACAGAGCGAAGGAGAGGAACTCTGCTTTCCGATAAACCTGGCAGACGTAGCCGTTGCCTTTCTACTTAAATTTCCCAGGGACTCTGCATTTCATCTCCATACGGCATGGGCCGTGCTTCTGAGAATTTTAAACAAGCAGGGCAACTGTCACGAAGTGAAAACGAACCCTCACCAAATTTTTTTTTTTTTTTAAAGATTTTATTTATTTATTTGACACACAGAGAGAAAGCACAAGTAGGCAGAGAGGCAGGCAGAGAGAGAGGCAGAAGCAGGCTCTCCACTGAGCAGGGAGCCCGATGCGGGACTCGATCC
>NW_027720387.1:0-321 GCF_054177405.1 Leptonychotes weddellii | reverse complement strand
GGCGCCTGGGTGGCTCAGTTGGTTAAGCGACTGCCTTCGGCTCAGGTCATGATCCTGGAGTCCCGGGATCGAGTCCCGCATCGGGCTCCCTGCTCGGCAGGGAGTCTGCTTCTCCCTCTGATCCTCCTCCCTCTCATGCTCTCTGTCTCTCATTCTCTCTGTCTCAAATAAATAAATAAAATCTTTAAAAAAAAAAAAATTTCAGTACTTAATGAGAACTGTCTTACACTGGACTCTAACGATTGCATGTGCAATACGCTATAATTCTTACAACTAACTGACAAAAAGCTTCAAGGGGAAACACTCCTCTTTTTTTTTTTT
>NW_027720386.1:0-321 GCF_054177405.1 Leptonychotes weddellii | reverse complement strand
CCCTTTGATTTGTAAGTTTTATGTGAGACAACGTACAGCCCACATTCTTCCACCCAAACTTTCCATTTATGCATTTATTAATATGTCCACAGACCCGTGGATTTTTTTTTTTAGAGGTAGCCTTTTTTTTTTTTTTAAGATTTTATTTATTTATTTGAGAGAGAGAGAATGAGAGCAAGCTCATGAGAGGGGGGAGGGTCAGAGGGAGAAGCAGACTCCCTGCCGAGCAGGGAGCCCGATGCGGGACTCGATCCAGGGAGTCCAGGATCATGACCTGAGCCGAAGGCAGTCGCTTAACCAACTGAGCCACCCAGGCGCCCC
>NW_027720385.1:0-5386 GCF_054177405.1 Leptonychotes weddellii | reverse complement strand
TTTTAGCTTTTATTTCTTCTTAAATTTTTCAAATGTATCAGTCATTTCTATGTGGAAGGAGAGAGCAGAGTAGATCAGTGTAAACCTTCAGTGCCTCTAGAACATGTACCTGAAAGGGTATTTTTGCAATCTCATATTCCTAAGGAAAAAAAGTAAAGTGAAATGTAACTACCAAACTCCATATGAATGGAATCTGTGTTCCTAATAGATCAGACTTAGAGGAAATACTACAGGGGGAAAATGCAGCAGCAATAGCTGGGTCCTCAACATTGCAATTTGCATTTAGTGTCTAATGCAGGGACTTTACAAAATAAAGATAAAAAGTGTATTTCGTTTTATTAATTTATTAAATTTTTAACTCTGTTGGTCTATATATTGCTATTTGGCTCATTCCAAGAGGGAAAAAATGGCCCCTTTAAAATTCTTTTGTTAAAATAGAGTTCATTCATCCAGAAGTAATGATGCAGAATGAATGCAATGGGAATAGCTATCAGGAAATGCAATGATATTACATTTATCCCTTTTAAAAGATAATCCAGATCTACTTGATACAATTAGAAGTGAAATGAAATTAAGTAGAGGCTTAGAAATTCTATCAGTAAGATAAACGGTTTAAGCAAAGATCAATTAAGAGCCTTGTAGAGTAGTTAGTCTCAGAACAAGTATCTGGGAACAGGCTAGTAGATAGAATAAAGCTATTAAATCACTGGGAAAAAGCTAACAGGTTGGCAAAGACAAGCAAGCCATTATTGAGAAAAGCTGAATAGTTATGCTAATGACAGAATATCTGAATGGGCTATAGAGTTCTTATTTCTTTTAACACCTTTTCTCACTGCTTGTTTCTTTTAATTTGGGTTAGGAAAAAAGCAAGCATACACCTGGGGAAGGAACAAAATGGACAACATGGATGGACCTAGAGGATATAATGCTAAGTGAAATAAGTCACGCTAAGAAAGATAAATACCATGTGATTCCACTCATAAGTGGAATCTAAAAAAAAAAAAAAAAGAGGAAGAAGAAGAAAAAGAAAAAGAAAGAAAGATAGAAAGAAGAATAAACAAATAAAAAGCTGTATCAGACCTATAAAAAGAAAAACTGATGGTTGCCAGAGGGGAGGGGTTGAGGGATTGGGCAAAATGGGTGAAGGAGAGAGGGTGATACAGGTTTATAGTTATGGAATGAATAAGTCACAGGAATAAAAGACACAGCATAAGAAATATAGTCAGTGATATTATAAGGATGTATTGAGAAAGATGGTAGCTACACTTGTGGTGAACAGAGCATAATATATAAACTTGTTAAATCACTATGTTGTACACCTGAAACTAATGTAACATTGTGTGTCAACTATACTCAAATAAAAAAAATTAAGTTAAAAAATAAAATAATTGGGATTTGCATTAAAAAAAAAAAAGAAATGAACTGTCAAGCCTTGAGAAGACATGGAGGATTCTGACTGGTGTGAGGTGGTATTGCATTGTGGTTTTAATTTGTATTTCCCTGATGACAAGTGATGTTGAACATTTTTTCATGTGTGTGTTGGCCTTTGTATGTCTTCTTTGGAGAAATGTCTGTTCATATTTTCTGCCCATTTCTTGACTGGGATTATTTGTTTTTGGGTGTTGAGTTTGATAAGTTCTTTATAGATCTTGGATACTAGCCCTTTATCTGCTATGTCATTTGCAAATATCTTCTCCGATTCTGTAGCCTTTTAGTTTAGTTGACTGTTTCCTTTGCTGTGAAGAAGCTCTTTAACTTGATGAAGTCCCAATAGTTCATTTTTGCTTTTGTTTTCTTTGCCTTTGGAGATGTGTCTAGCAAGAAGTTGCTGCAGCTGAGGTCGAAGAATTTGCTGCCTGTGTTCTCTAGGATTTTGATGGATTCCTGTCTCACATTTAGGTCTTGCATCCATTTTTAGTTTATCTTTGTGTATGGTGTGAGAGAACAGTCCAATTTCAGTCTTCTGCATGTGGCTGTCCAATTTTCCCAAAACCATTTATTGAAGAGACTGTTCTTTTTCCATTGAATAGACAGATGAATGGATAAAGGAGATGTAGTATATATATGCAATGGAATATTACTCAGCCATCAGAAATGATGAATACTTAAAATTTACATTGACGTGGATGGAAATGGAGGGTATTATATTAAGTGCAGTAAGTCAATCAGAGAAAGACAATTATATGGTTTCACTCATCTGTGGAATATAAGAAACAGTGCAGAGGACCATAAGGGAAGGGAGGGAAAACTGTCTGGGAAGAAATCAGAGAGGGAGACAAACCATGAGTTACTCTTTTTTTGTTTGCTTGTTTACATGTTAGCATAATGCATTTGCTGATTTCTGAATACTAGTAAGTTTTTTTAATTTTTTATTGTTATGTTAATCACCATACATAACATCATTAGTTTTTGATGTAGTGTTCCACGATTCATTGTTTGTGCATAACACCCAGTGCTCCATGCAGAATGTGCCCTCTTTAATACCCATCACCAGGCTAACCCATCCTCCCACCCCCCTCCCCTCTAGAACCCTCAGTTTGTTTTTCAGAGTCCATCGTCCCATGAGTTACTCTTAACTATGGGAAACAAACTGAGGGTTGCTGAAGGAGAGGTGGGTGGTGGCATGGAGTAACTGCATGATGGGCATTAAGGAAGGCATGTGATATGATGAGCACTGGGTGTTATACACAACTGATGAATTACTAAACTCTACATCTGAAACTAATGATGTACTATATGTTGGCTAATTAAATTTAAATTTAAAAAAAAGACATGGAGGAAATTTAAATGCATATTACTAATGAAAGAAGCCAACCTGAAAAGGCTGCATATGGTATGATGCAACTATATACATTCTAGAAAAGACAAAACTATGGAGATAGTAAATAAACCAGTGATTGTCAGGGATTGGGGGGAAGGGGTAGAGATGAATAGGTGGAGCACAGAGAATTTTTAGAACTATGAAAATATTCTGTATTGTGTATGGGTATATAATGATGGGTACATGTCATTACACATTTATTCAAACCCATAGAATGTCCAATACCAACAATGGCCCTAATGTAAACTATGGGTAATGTGTGATTACAATGTATCAATGCAGGTTTATCAACTGGAACAAATTTACTCTGTTGGGGGATGTTGATAATGGAGAAAACTATGCATGTGTGGTGTCAGTGGGTATGTAGGAAATATCAATACTTTCCTCTTAATTTTTCTGTGAACCTAAATCTGCTCTAAAAATTTGTCTTTCAAAATATTGCTACCATTTTTTTAAATATTGAAATGATAATCCACTATATTAAAATAATTTATTAACTTACGTGCCAATATGAGCAAAAAATGTTTGTGTGTGTGTATGTGTGTGCATAAACACATTGGTGACTGTGTTCTGCCTACCTGAAGTAAGACAGGCATCATTCATATGCCACTCTCTTCAGGTACCTAATCAACTTGTAGAAATTTGCATAGGGTGAAGCCAAGTTCTTTGGATGAATTATAATGCTCTCTAACTCCAAACTACTTTTTTTTTTTACTTAATTGATTCTTAAAATATTTTTTTTAAAGATTTTTTTTAATTTATTTATTTGAGACAGAGAGAACGAGAGAGAGAGAGCACATGAGAGGGGGGAGGGTCAGAGGCAGAAGCAGGCTCCCCGCCGAGCAGGGAGTCCGATGCGGGACTCGATCCAGGGACTCCAGGATCATGACCTGAGCCGAAGGCAGTCGCTTAACCAACTGAGCCACCCAGGCGCCCTGATTCTTAAAATATTTTTAAAAGATTTTTATTTATTTATTTTAGAGAGAGAGAGAGAAAATGTGAGTGGGGGGAGGGGCGTAGAGAGAGGAAGAGAGAGAATCTCAAGCAGATTCTGCACTGAGCATGGAGCCTGACATGGGGCTTGATCTAATGACCCTGAGATCATGATTTTATTGTGGTAAGAACACAATATGAGATCTATCTGCTTAACATACTTTAAGTGCGTAATACACTATAGTTGACTTTAGGTACAGTGTTGTATCTATTTTTCTAGAGCTAATTCATCTTTCTTAACTGAATCTTTATGACAGTTGATTAATAATTCCCCATTTCCCCACCTCCCAGTGACTGGCAACCACCATTCTACTCTTTTATTCTATAAATTTGACAATTTTAGGTAACTCATATAAGTGGAAACATGTTTTATTTGTCATTCTGTGACTAGCTTATTTCACTAAGCACAATGTCCTCAAGGTTCATCCATGTTGTCAATATTAGAGATTATCCTTCTTTTTAAGGAAGGAATAGTATTCCATGGTATATATATACATTTTCTTTATTCATTCATCTGTCAGTGGACACTTAGTTGTTTCCACACCTTGCCTATTGTGTATAATACGTCAATGAATAAGAGAGTGCTAATATCTCTTCAAGATCCAGATATAAATTATCTTGAATTTGAGATATGCTGGGTCATATTTTTAATCTATTTTTAATTTTTTGAGGAACGACCATGCTGTTTTCAATAGCAGCTGAAACATTTTTACCAGCAATGTGAAGATTTTCAATTTCTCCATGACCTCACCAACACTTTTGTCTTTGGGTGTTTTCATTTTGTTTGTGTTTTTTGTTTTTGTTTTTTGGTAATAGCCACCTTAGCAGGTGTGAGGTCATATCTCATTATGGTTTTGATTTTCATTTCCTGGTAATTAGTAACTTGAAGCATCTTTTCATATACCTGTTGGTCATTTTATGTATTTTCTAAGAAATATCTATTTAGATTCTTTGACCATTTTTTAATTGGGTTTTTAGGTGTTCATTTGGTTTGGTTTGGTTTGCTCTTTGCTATTCAATTATAGGGATCTTTATATATTTTGGAGATTCATCCCTTGTCAGATAAAAGGTCTGCAAATATTTTCTCCCATTCCATGGATTGCCTTTTCACTCTGTTGATTGTTTTCTTTACTGTGCAGAAGCTTTTTAGTTTGATGTAGTTTCACATGTTTTTGTTTTTGTTGTTTGTGCTTTGATGTTTTTTAATAAAATTATTGCCAAAACCAGTGTCATAAAGCTTTTCCCTATGTTTTCTTCTAGAAGTTTTAAAATTGCAGATCTTTTAAGTATTTAATCTATTTTGAGTTGATTTTGTGTATAGTGTAAGATAAGGATCAAATCTTATTGTTTTGCACATGGATATCCAGTTTTCCCAACAGCATTTATTGAAGAGATTACAATTTCCCCATTGTGTATTCTTGACACCCTGTTGATCAGTTGACCATATATACATGGACTTATTTCTGGGCTCCTATTCTCTATTCAGTTCCAGTGATCTATATGTCTATTTTTACATCAGTATCATACAGTTTTAATTACTATAGCTTTGAATGTATTTTGAAATCATGAAGT
>NW_027720384.1:0-321 GCF_054177405.1 Leptonychotes weddellii | reverse complement strand
TAAATATTTTTCTCACCATGATAAGTGTACGGTTTAGTTCCCACCCCCTATTTTCCCCATCCCTGCACCCCACCCCTCTGGTAACTAGCAGTTTGTCTTCTTTTTTTTTTTTTTTGATGTAGTGTTCCATGATTCATTGTTTGCGTATAACACCCAGTGCTCCATGCAGAACGTGCCCTCTTTAATACCCATCACCAGGATAACCCATCCTCCCACCCCCCTCCCCTCTAGAACCCTCAGTTTGTATTTCAGAGTCCATAGTCTCTAAGGGTTTGTGTCCCCCTCCGATTTCCCCCCTTCATTCTTCCCTTCCTGCTATCT
>NW_027720383.1:0-321 GCF_054177405.1 Leptonychotes weddellii | reverse complement strand
GTTCTACTCGCTTTCCTAGAGTCAAGTCCTTACAGTATGATCACGTCACTCGGTTTTTGTAAAGAGGTGAAGCAATAAATAATTAATTGAAGAACAGACTGCGGAAAAACACAACTTTTAAAAAGGGTTTTTTTTTTTTTTAAAGAACTCACTAGTTCAATGGCAGTCTCTGGGATATGGGAAACAAAGCTGGAGGGGAGGAGAATGTGCAATAGGGGAAAACAAACAAGGAAAAGCATTGCTTCAGAGGAGACAAGTGTAGGAAAAAAAAATTACTCCACTCTGAGAGTTCGCCTGTGGTAGGTTCTCTTTCGCAGGAGC
>NW_027720382.1:0-321 GCF_054177405.1 Leptonychotes weddellii | reverse complement strand
CACAGCTTACCAGGTGAGCAAGGAAGATCACTTCCCAACAGCTGCAGAAACCTCAGGATATTTAGGGGACTGCATGAAGACAGAAATTCACTCAAATCTGTAGTTATTGTAGACAAAGTCTGGTATCAAGTATTTGGCTTGGCTTGTGGCCTAGAGAAGCTATTAAAAGCTCAATCTAGAGATTGCGTATGAAAAGTTCCAGCAAAGCTGTTTTGTTTTGTTTTGTTTAAGATTTATTTATTCATTTAAGAGAGAGAGAGGATCAGGGTAGAGACAGAGGGAGAGGGAGACAAGCAGACTCCCACTGAGGAGGGAGCCCAA
>NW_027720381.1:0-321 GCF_054177405.1 Leptonychotes weddellii | reverse complement strand
ATAGAGACCATCGGGAAAGACAGAGACACACACCCAGACTCCAGCGTCTAGGGAACAGGAGGATGTAGTCAGGTTCGGATTGCTAAGAAAAGAATGGAAGGGAGGGGGTTAGGGAATGGAAGAGTTTCGCTGAGGGTCTACTTTGTTCAAACAGGAGAAAGGCTCATGGGCGATCCTAACAGGTCTCATGTGAAATGCTTTGGGGGCTCCATCTTGCTCTCGTCCACATCGATCACAGTTCCTAGCCATTCTGAGAGTCCCTCTCTAGCCTTCCCGGATGGCTTCAGCTCTCAGTGGGCACCAACAGTCCCTGGTCATAAT
>NW_027720380.1:0-321 GCF_054177405.1 Leptonychotes weddellii | reverse complement strand
TTGCTCTACATATCACAGTATCCTCCCAACAGTGACCCCCCAACTGGGGATCCAAACTGGACTTGAAAAGGGGACTTCTCTAGGAACCCATACCCGGAGGAGCAGAAACCCTTCAGGACTTACAGCCACGAAGCTCTCAGTGGCTGTAGGGTTTGATAAGTGTGACTGTGGTGTCTGATTCCTGCCGATGCTGAAATTCACAGCCAGCATCACCCTTCCATGTTGCCATGGCAAGTCTCCTTATCAACATCCCCCAAGCCCAGACTGAGACGTCGCTGCTCATTTCCAAGAACGGGAGCCCACCAGCTTGTTATGCAGACT
>NW_027720379.1:0-321 GCF_054177405.1 Leptonychotes weddellii | reverse complement strand
GGGTATTAAAGAGGGCACATTCTGCATGGAGCACTGGGTGTTATGCACAATGAATCATGAAACACTACATCAAAAACTAATGATGTAATGTGTGGTGATTAACATAACAATAAAAAATTTAAAAAAAAGAAAAAGAAATCATGATATTACAGTATTACAGGCAGGAAAGAAATCATACCATTGTCATTAGAGTAAAAAAATGCTCACACTTTCTGGACAATTCAAGATCAAAGCAAATGTGTCCATCCTTAGCCAGGGAAGTTGCTAACTGATCACATAAATAGTTTATTCTCTTGCAGGGAAGTTTGAGACAGGTTTACA
>NW_027720378.1:0-321 GCF_054177405.1 Leptonychotes weddellii | reverse complement strand
TTTATTAAAGTATAAATTATATACAGTAAAATTTGCCTATTTTAAATGTTCAATTCAATGACTTATAATGTAGTCTCAACATATTTTTTCTTCAAACTAAATTTGTAAATTTCATGGAAAAGAAAATGTGTATGATATGAAATGGCATTCTATTTAAAATTATTTAAGAGCGTACTGGTGTGTACATACATTTTTATTTCCCCTTATTCTGGAACAGAAATGTTACATTTTCAAACAAAACTAAAAGTGTTAAGTTTCACAGATCAAAAATTCCTTTTGAAAGTGAATTTTTAAAACCACATAGGTTTTTCCCCTATTAAG
>NW_027720377.1:0-321 GCF_054177405.1 Leptonychotes weddellii | reverse complement strand
AACAGATACTCAGTGACCTGTGGGATAATACGAAGCAGTCTAGCCAACCTATACTTGAAGTCCTAGAAGAAGGAGGGAGGGAGCAGAAAAAAATTTGAAGACATCATGGCAAAAATTTTTACTGCAACTGTGTTTATCATTAAAGACTATCACTTGCTAATATGAGAGCCATGAGAGAAAATTATTTCCCCAGTGTCATCTAAGATGAATTACAGGAAAAATTATAAGGTTGGAGCAGTTACTTGATTTCACAACACATAATTACCTGAATAGTTAATATTTTCAGCAGGAGAAAGAAAGAAGGAAAAAAAATGTTGGATT
>NW_027720376.1:0-321 GCF_054177405.1 Leptonychotes weddellii | reverse complement strand
AGCTTCCCTTAGGACTATTTTTATTCTATCACTCATTCATCCAACACTTAAGTGCTTACCAGGCACATTCTCTTTTGTGTGCTAAAGATAGAGCAAATGAACAAGATATCATCTTGGGGCAGACATCCAGCTAGGGAGTCAGAAGTTAAATATCAAATTATACAATTAATTGTTTTAAAGAAGTACAGTGTGGTAAGAGAGTATAAAGCAAGGCACTTTAATGTAGTCTCAGGCTGTCAGGAAATGCTTCCTGGCAGATGGAGGAGTGGTCACCAGTGAATTCTACTTTGCTCTAGGAGCACCCTTGTGAGGCCCCCTTCC
>NW_027720375.1:0-321 GCF_054177405.1 Leptonychotes weddellii | reverse complement strand
GGAAGGAAGGAAGGAAGGAAGGAAGGAAGGGACACAGACTGAAACCAGCGCTGTGCTCTTTCCATAGTACCAACATTTTGGAGGAATCGTGCTTGGACTTATATTTTGCCAAAGCACTGATTGTATCTTACTTTGTATCCCCAGATTATGGCCAAGAGCCTCAAAGTAGGGTTTTTTATGTCCCAAATTGCACCGATTTGAATCAAGGTCAACCTAATCTCCTTCACGTTAATTATTCAAGAAAAAAAAATCTAGTAATGAAAAAGGAAAATTACATGGATCATCCCTATGGCTGAATTTTATAAAGTACTTTTGAAAGAA
>NW_027720374.1:0-5386 GCF_054177405.1 Leptonychotes weddellii | reverse complement strand
CTATGGTGAGCGCTGTGAATTACGTAAGACTGATGAATCACAGACCTGTACCTCTGAAACAAACAATACATTATATGTTAAAAAAAGAAGAAGATAGTAGGAAGGATAAAATGAAGGGGGGGAAATCAGAGGGGGAGATAAACCATGAGAGACTATGGACTCTGAGAAACAAACTGAGGGTTCTAGAGGGGAGGCGGGTGGGGGGATGGGTTAGCCTGGTGATGGGTATTAAAGAGGGCACGTATTGAATGGAGCACTGGGTGTTATATGCAAACAATGAATCATGGAACACTACATCAAAAACTAATGATGTAATGTATGGTGACTAACATAACATAATAAAATTAAATTAAATTAAAAAATAGAAAGTGTTAAAAAAAAAAAGATTTCTACTGGTTATCTGTTGAGAGGCAGTTATGGTTGAGTGGTTAAGGGCAAAGTTTTAGAGTCAGACAGCCTAATATAAAAACCATCTAGTTACTTAGCCTTTCTGCCTTTCTGTTTGTCACATGGAGATAATTAATGATCCTTGCCTCCTAGGGTTCTTATGATGCTTAAATAAAATATTCATATACAGCACTAAATGTAGCATCTGGCACATAGTAAATGCTCAATAAGGGTTATTAATATTGCCATTATTGATAGATAAAATGCATAATGACCGAGAGCTGATATATGTACATTACTTGGAAATGGCTTTATTTTCCGTTAATCCCAGGGGCATCTGCATGCATGTGAAAAATACTAGCATTTGTATTTGTCTGACATTATTTATTCAGTCCACCAACCATACTTGGTGGTTCAGCAGTTCAGTCTTCCTCACTGCCTCCAAGGGCTTTGAGGTCAAAGGTGAAGAGGGTGGAGAGAGGTAAGGTCACGACTCTAATTCAAGACATTGGACTTGAATTATGTTTTTGCTCCCAAACTGGCTGCCATCCTCTCTTACAGGACACAAAGTGGAGGTGGAAGGAGAAAAGGGAGAAGAAAAAAGTGTCCTTAGACAAGTCACTGAACAGAGATGAGCTGATAAAGTGAGGATTTTAAGTTAGAGCCAAGGCTTTCTATCAGTGCTCCCCAGGGACCACTCTGGGAGAGACCCAGGGGCAGGCCAAGTGGGTGGGTCTTAGGCCCAGCCTTGCTTTAGAGAGCAGAGCAGCTTTTACAGAGATTCCTCATAATACTGCATGTGTGTAAAGTGTTTTTGCTGCTTCCCAAGTATTTCAAACAACGGGGCTTGATAATCTTAAAAGCAGTGGTTCTCAAACTTGGCAGCATGCTGGAGTCACTCCAAGGAGCTAAGAAAATACTGATGCATTGGACTTAGCTCAGGGATCGATTTAAATGATCATAAGAGTGGCCTGGATGTCCAGATGTGCAAATGCCTCTCCACTGATTTGGCCTTGAAAATATTAGCCAAGACAAGGCCAAGGTTATCTACCGGTCTGCCTTCAGTTTTTTCAAGTAAAGATCCCATGAAGCATAAGGAAAAAATCCAATCCCATAAGGAGCAGTTCAGATCATTCAAGAATGCCAGTGATGTTGGGTGCCTGGGTGGCTCAGTCGTTAAGCATCTGCCTTCGGCTCAGGTCATGGTCCCAGGGTCCTGGGATCGAGTCCCACATCAGGCTCCCTGCTCAGCGGGAAGCCTGCTTCTCCCTCTCCCACTCCCCCTGCTTGTGTTCCTGCTCTCGCTATCTCTGTCAAATAAATAAATAAAATCTTAAAAAAAAAAAAAAAAAAAGAATGCCAGTGATGTTTACTTATTTTCTTGAAGACTTGATTTCTAATTGCTTTCCTTCGTGGAGCTAGTAAAAGAATGTAAATGCAGTTTTAAAAGAGTTATATAAAACCATGGTACATTAAAAAAAAAAAAAAAAACCAACAACAACCCACACATCACAGCCTAGATTCCTACTCAGTCTACAAGAACTAAAGCCCCGCTTTTGTCAGAAAGAAAAAATTAATTTTGATTCACTTCACTATGACAGTTCCTTTAACAGATTATTTTAGCAGGACTCTGTGGCAAAATGAAACATTTTAGTTCATAGAGCAAACAGAAAGGTATACTCAGGCAGGGCTACAGAAACAATGAAACATTTGAACAAGACAATATAGCAACTTAGCTATGAAAAATTAACTGACAAATATGTATCAACTTGTGTTTATACCAAGTGAGGTTTGTCATCTTTGGAAAAAGGAGATTATAGCATTTTCCTTCCCCTGTTTTGCTAATCAAAACCCACCAAGATCATTTTCTAACTGTCTGAGAGAGAGAAAGAGAGAGAGATCTCCTGACATATTTTTGGTAAATAATACAAGAGGAGAAGCAGACCCGTAAAATTTCCAGTTCTGAAAAGGGTACGTATTAACTGGTCAAAGTGTACTTTTACCACATTTTCTTCAACAAATCGTATACTCACAAGCCGTTATTTAAGTCAGTGCTGTCAAACAGAAATAGCTCATGAGAGACATTTTACTTCAAACTTTGAAGAGCCATATTAAAATGTAAAAAGAAAAGGTAAAATGAGTTTTGATATCTTTTAACTTGATATATAAGAAAATTACCATTTCAACATGTAATCAATATTTATTATATCAGCTAGGTGAATTATACAGAATTACACATTACATATCAATATAATGTTAAAATTCTTAGATATTTTACATTTTTTAAATACAAAGTCTTGGAAATCTTATATGTATTTTACACATACAGCACATATTAGTTTAGACTTGTTACATGCATTTCAAGTGTTTGGTGGCCAGTGGCCACTACACCAGATCCGGGATTTAAATGATTCACGCGTGTAGTCATGACTTATGCAAAAGAACTATCATGGGCATTTAGGCTATCTCCTCTTTAGTTCATTTCTCTATCCCATGATGTTGTCAGGAAATGGTATTTGAAATTGTCAGAAGCTCAGCCCTTCATCTTCTACGTCACTCACAGGAGCAAAGAGATAAACAGGCACAATCAAGAATTTCTTGTATCTGTCTCTCAGCTTCTCTCTGGCTCCCCTTTTGTTTATCACCTTTCCCCACTGGCTGCCCTTGATGCGTCTCCGTTCACATTATTGTGTGTTGGAATCGTTTATGTCTGTCTCTGTTCTCAGTTTAAATGCAAAGTAATGAAATGTTTTATGTTTTTCTTTTCAAGAAATGTTTACCTACTGATGGCATCATATTTTTCTATTCCAGTTATGTTAAGAGCACTTGAGGTACAGCAGTTTTCAACCACTGGTCTACATGCAATTAGATAATGGATTTGAGTTTTTGAGAGTCCTTCCAGTTCTTCATTAAGTCACAAAAGAAATCGAAAGACTGTTAAAGCCTTTCAGAAAAAAGCAGAAAAAGTAACGGCCTATCTTTCAGAAAGGAAAACAAGTTTGTCAACAGAAACAGCAAAATCACTGCAGGGAACTGCCTCTTCTCTCAAAATCAGAGATTTTTACAGACTCCAAGAAACCACCAGGCTGGGGCGCCTGGGTGGCTCAGATGGTTAAGCATCTGCCTTCGGCTCAGGTCATGATCCCAGGGTCCTGGGATCGAGTCCCGCATCGGGCTCCCTGCTCAGCTGGAAGCCTGCTTCTCCCTCTGCCTCTCTCTCTCTGTCTCTCATGAATAAATAAATAAAAATCTTAAAAAAAAAAGAAACCACCAGGCTGAAGATCATATTTCCCCTTTTATAAAATCCTATATCCTCACAGTATTCCACGCTTACCACAGGCAATGTTAATTTAATGCCACATCAGTGCCTATTTACCAAACTCTATACTGTGGACGTGATGTTGTACCAGGTGCTGAAGATAAAGCACGAACAAGACAAATCATCCTGTCCATTAAGGAAAACCATAGTGTAGTAGGAAATTATGATTATAATTTAGGGTTTGATGTACATGCTGATGTAGGACAATCAGGTCATCTTGGCTGCAGATAAAGGAAATGGAACCAGCCTCATGAAGGGGGTTAATGAAGGTCCCTTAGAGCATAAGCTGAGCCTTGAAAGGTGTCTGAAGTTCCCTAAAAGAACAAGTATAGGAGGGTAGAGAAGCATCCCATGTGGCAGGCTAGCATTGGCAAAAGCTGGAGGCACTGGTGTGGTGATTTAGATGAACCAGAAGGAGTCACAGAGAGGGGATGGAAAGAATGACGTAACCTGTGAGATAGGTATAACCCTGAAGACCATAAAGAGCCCCACAAACCATGAAAAAGCCTTTGGCATTTACCCCATCTCTAACAGGAAGCTACCAAAGGGTTTTAAACAAAAAAAAGACACAATTAGGTCTGCATTTTAAAAAGATGATTCTAGCTGCAGTGTGGAGAACAGAGGAGAGAACAGGGATGGTTGCAAGGAAGCCAGTTAGGAATCTAGAAGGGTCCTTGCTTTCAAGGCCCAAGCTTGGGTGGTAAGCTGGGTCCCAAGTGAATGGAGCTTGCCAATACATCTCATTTAGTCCACAAACCATTCTGAAAATTAGATGACTGCATATAAAAATCTGCATTTCCAGCATCTCCTAGGATAGCCTTGGAAACTGTAGGCTCACTTAGGTATCCCCAACATCCAGCTGGAGCTGAGGCGCGCTAGTCTCTTTAAGGCAGGGCACCAGCCTCCCATTTTCCAAGGTCCCCGCCTCACCACACCACCTCATTTCTGGCTCCTATATAGAAACAGTAGTACTTGACCTCCAGAGTAGAACCAACTAGTGATCAAACTCAAGACAGGGAGAAATTAAAGGGCGTGTGCTTCAAGGACTAAATTGGTGAGCAGTTCACCAGGAGGCTACCCAAGACCGTGAGAGGGGTACCCAGGAGCCATCACAGACTCTGGCATCCTGAGAGAAGCTGAAACACTTTATCCAAGGACCACACAACAGATCATCTGAATGGTAACATCAAAATCATGGTGCACTGCATTTATCAGAGTACACTGCAAGCTTAACTTCAAAGACCATGGTTCAGCTGTAGCAACAGGCAATTCTAAGCAGCTTCAAATAAAGACCCTGGATTTGTGGGGTAGAAGACCTCTACCAGTAAGACAGACAAAAATATGGAGGCCAAATAGCTGCCAGGCCCACACCAATTCTCCTGAGTGGATAAAACTTTTAGACTCTGAAGGCTGGCTAGAAAGTCCAACATTCTTTGAAACAAGACTAGCCAATGTTTGCATATGGTCTGTATGGGAAAGAAACCATTCTGGCAGCAGGGGGAAAAAAAAGCCTTATGATTGACAGATGTTGGCGGGGGTGCGGAGAAAGGGGAACCCTCCTACACTGTTGGTGGAAATGCAAGCTGGTGCAGCCACTCCGGAAAACTGTATGGAGGTTCCTCAAAAAGTTGAAAATAGAGCTACCGTATGATCCAGCAATTGCACTACTGGGTATTTACC
>NW_027720373.1:0-321 GCF_054177405.1 Leptonychotes weddellii | reverse complement strand
TGGTTATCATTGTGCAACAAACAACTCCAAAATTTGCTCATTTAAAGCAAAAATTTATTATTCTTTCCCATGATTCTGAGGGTTGACTGAACTCAGCTGGGTAGTTCTTTTATTATTCTTCTTACTATTATTAACATAGAGTGTATTATTTGTTTCAGGGGTACGGGTCTGTGATTCATCAGTCTTACATAATACACAGCGCTCACCATAGCACATACCCTCCCCAGTGTCTATCACCCAGCCACCCCATCTCTGCCACCCCCCTCCCCTCCAGCAACTCTCAGTTTGTTTCCTGAGATTAAGAGTCTCTTATGGTGGGGC
>NW_027720372.1:0-321 GCF_054177405.1 Leptonychotes weddellii | reverse complement strand
GGAGAAACAGACTCCCTGATGAGCAGGGAGAAGGAGGACATGGGGCTGGATCCCAGGACCCCGGGATCATGACCTGAGCCGAAGGCTGAAACTTAACTGACTGAGCCACCCAGGGACCCCCCTCCCCCAACGAGAGACTCTTAACTATGGAAAAGAAGCTGAGGGTTGATGGGGGGAGGTGGGTGGGGAATGGGATAGATTGGTGATGGTTATTAAGGAGGGCACTTGTTGTAATGAGCACTGGGCATTATACGTAAATGATAAACCACTGAACACTACTCCTGAAACCAATTTTGAACTGTTTGTCAACTAAATAGAATT
>NW_027720371.1:0-321 GCF_054177405.1 Leptonychotes weddellii | reverse complement strand
GCAAGTTTTCATTTTCTTTCTTAAGCTTGCTATTTCTTTTTCCAGTTTAATTATCCTCTTTTTTGCCTCCATAGGATTCCTAAAAGCATAACTATGTTCAAGTAGTACTTGCTGACTACTAATGTTTGATTTTAAATTAGATGGTCCTGTTGGGGTACAATTGTTGTTTTTCTTCAAAAGATTCCTTGACTTGAGTTTCATAGACTTTAAATGGGTACAAAAATCAAAAATGGTTGGAACATCATCCATTTTAAGTTGTTGAGTTTGTCCTGTTAAGTCAAAACAGGAGGCTTCAAAGTGCTTTGAACAAAGAAAAGTGTG
>NW_027720370.1:0-321 GCF_054177405.1 Leptonychotes weddellii | reverse complement strand
AAGTGAACACAGATGTAACCCCCTCTTGAGGCAAGAAACAGGGGGTGCTGGTTCCCCAGCAGCCCTTCTCCCCATGCCACTTCCAGAATGCAAACACCTCTCCTCCTTCCTTCCCCAAGGGAGATACCAGCTATTCCTACTTTTGTGATGATTATTTACAGGCTTCTCTTTGTGGATTTACCCACAGGGACACATCCCTCAACAATATGGTTTCATTGAATGTGGACCTTTAGTTTGCTCATTTTCCTCTCCTCCTTCTCCTACTTCTGCCTCTTCTTCCTCCTCCCCTTCTTCTTCTTCCTCTTCTTCTTCTTCTTCTTC
>NW_027720369.1:0-321 GCF_054177405.1 Leptonychotes weddellii | reverse complement strand
CTAGTATTCATCTTTCTAACAATCCAAAAGATGATTGACTTCAGACGTGGAAAACTGATCTTTGTGAAAGTAATTTATTTTTTTCCATGTTATTGAGAAATAAGTAGCATACATTAATGCAGGAGTTTAAGGTATACAGCAGGATGATTTGAATTACCTATATTGTGAGATGATCACAATAGGTTCGGGTAACATCCATCTTCTTATATAGACACAATAAAAAGAAAGAAAAAAGAAAATAATGAAGAAAAATAATCTCCTGGTGGTGAAAACCCTTAAGATTTACTCTATTAACAATTTTTCTGTATATTATACAGCAGC
>NW_027720368.1:0-321 GCF_054177405.1 Leptonychotes weddellii | reverse complement strand
TAGATTTTCCTTCAACTGCAGATCTGATACATTAAATTGATAGATTTCCTAGTGCAGAGTTGTCCTTACATTCCTGGAATAATTCTGTTTGATCGTGTGGTATGTTCTCATTTTTATTTAGCACTGAAATTGATTTGTTGAAATTTCATTTAGAATTTTTGCACCTATATTCATAAGTGAGAGTGCTTCATATGCTATTTTTTTTAAGTTGAGTGGTTTTGGTGCTGTCTTTCTCAAGCACTGGTACCAAGTTAATATAAGTTCATGAAAATAAATTGAGATTTAAATAAAACTATAGATTAGGCATCTGTGCTCTATTAT
>NW_027720367.1:0-321 GCF_054177405.1 Leptonychotes weddellii | reverse complement strand
TACAGCTAGACATGAGCAAAACTGGGCTTTGATCCCTGTTCTGTCTCTGTGCTTTTGTGCTGCCTTCTCTATTGTCTGCTCTTTAAGAAAGACACAGCCCCAGGGTTGCAAGTAAACAGTCCCAAGTCATGTAGGGGAGTGCATAATTCTGCCCAGTAGAGAACAGGTGATGCTTGGAAGTCCTAAGTAGGAAGATTGAACAGGCTTGGGTGGGCAGGGCAGCTTCATGCTTTGAGGTGGGTTCTTAAAAAACGTGGGAGCTACATGGATTGGAAGAACAAATATTGTGAAGATGTCAATGCTACCTAGAGCAATCTACAC
>NW_027720366.1:0-321 GCF_054177405.1 Leptonychotes weddellii | reverse complement strand
TGAGCCACCCAGGCACCCCGCAAGTTTTATGATTTAATAATGTGTGTTCATAAACAAAAAGTACCATTTCGGTTCTGTTACTTTTTTTTTCCTCCTGAGTTATTAAACATATACTCATGAAAAATGTACCTTATCTTCTGGAACTTTTTTTATTCTGATGTAGAATATGTGTGCTATGAAAATTTAGTAGTCCTGGAAAGGAAAGAGTGTAATCAATAAAGAGCCTGGTGGCTGTTCACTGGCTTTAGGTTCAGTTTAGAAGAGGCAGAATTGTAGGGACCGAATAAGACTAGAGTTAGGTACCTTAGCTATGGTTAATTA
>NW_027720365.1:0-321 GCF_054177405.1 Leptonychotes weddellii | reverse complement strand
GGAGTATCAACATTCAGCTCCTGGCCCAGGCTGCCTTGCATTAATGTTGGGCACCTCTGTGACTTGTGGAAAACCCCACACCTGTCTTGGCCCACACCCCTAACAGTGTTACAGCCCTCCATACCTGGGAGTCAGAAAGTGCCTCTAGCCACCAGCATCCTCGCACACTCCATCCTAGCTCAGAGGGTTCCATTCTTGACTGCTGCGGGAACCAGAACCTCACTTGCTCCTGCCCTACCTTTCATCTCTCAGGGCAGCTGGTTGTGTATTTCTTGGCTTGAAATTGTTAGGCAGTATTGGAATTTTCCTTCTGGTCACCAA
>NW_027720364.1:0-5386 GCF_054177405.1 Leptonychotes weddellii | reverse complement strand
TTTTTTTTAAAGATTTTATTTATTTATTTTAGACAGAGAGAATGAGAGAGACAGAGAGCACATGAGAGGGCGGAGAGTCAGAGGGAGAAGCAGGCTCCCTGCTCAGCAGGGAGCCCGATGCGGGACTCGATCCCGGGACTCCGGGATCATGACCTGAGCCGGAGGCAGTCGCTTAACCAACTGAGCCACCCAGGCGCCCAGTAAAGCATTGTTTTATCCACTGTCAAATCTTCAAGAACCTAGAAGGGAGTCAGGCACATGGTGGTGCTCGGTAAGTATTTGTCACATCTGACGGACTGAGAGAAGGATTGTTCTAGTGAAGTTGCTGCTAATGCTTTTATAGCTTGAAACTTTGGCTGAGTATTTAGATTTCCAAAAACTATTCTGTTCAGCCTTTGACTGTGGTTGTTTACATTGTATATAAAGGATTTGCCTTTGATTCTTATATACTCTTTCTGTAAACACTTGGTAGAGGGCTAGGAAAAAGGTATTTGCATGTTTTATAAATAATCTTGTTAGTTTTGATAGGTGAAGGTGTAGCATGTTAGATAAGTTAATATTTAAATAGGTATGTGGTTTTTATCTATTCCCTTGAAACATACTGAGATATTGCTAGAGATTTGCCCCGCGGAAGTGCACGGCACAATGTTTCCCTCCTAGGAAAATGATGTAGATGGCTAGAGGACCACTTCTGAACACTGTCCCCCTCCCCGGGGCCTTCCTTTTAACCTGGAACTTTGGGATTCCTGGCAGGATTGCAGGTTCAAGCCTAGGAAGCATCTACGGCTGTATGGAATTGGACTAACACCCTCTATGACTGAGGACAATTGTAGCAAATCTTAGTGGTATTGACACTGGTATCATGTAAACTTGACAGTTTTGTCTGGATTGCACAATTTGAAAGTTGATAGTATTCAAACACTTGAAAAACCCCCATAAATAAGCAGGCTATGGGCAGTTCCCCCAGTGAAGAAAATCTCAGGTGTCTAGAATCTGGATAATGCCATAGCAGGACAAAATCTTTCATACAAACTCATTTCTGCTTGTCATTGCTTTTTCCTACCACTCATTCTTTTGCCATCTGATTCTCTGCGCCAAACCTGTGTGTGGTCACATGACCTCACTTAATGCAGCCCCAAGATGCTGCCAGAACATGCAGTAGACACCAGGGGGAGGATGTTGAAGAGATGTTGTGAATTACAGCAGACTGGATTTCACTTGTAATAGAGAGTTAGACCTGGCATGGGCATTCAGAATTGTCTCACCCTGTCCTCTCATTCTAGAGGTGAGGGAACAGGGACCCAGGGAGGGGCAGTGATTTGCCAGAGCCCAACACAGAGTCCTCAGAACCCTGTCTCTTGGTTTCCCATCTGGGCATTTTCTCAATGCTCATCCACCCCTGGTTTCTTGGCTGCATGCAAGAGAGGAAAGGCTGGGAGTTGATTATAAAGGAAGAGGTCAGAATTGATTGAAAATCATTTAGGTTTACTCCTGGGGCGCCTGAGTGGCTCAGTCGTTAAGCGTCTGCCTTCGGCTCAGGTCATGATCCCAGGGTCCTGGGATCAAGCCCCGCATCAGGCTTACTGCTCAGTGGGGAGCCTGCTTCTCTCTCTCCCACTCCCCCTGCTTGTGTTCCCTCTCTCGCTGTTGTCTCTGTCAAATAAATAAAATCTTTAAAAAAAAAAAATCATTTAGGTTTACTCCCAATCCCATCTCCTCCCAAACCCCTCTACCCTCCTCCCTCCTCCTTAAATTAAATCTTGATAGGTCTACGATCTGGCCTGATTTCCTTCTGCAGTCTTGGAATGTGGATTTGTGGCACTCTTTTCAGGTAGATTATATGAGGGAGAGACCCTTTTGTCTCAAGGAATCTTATTTTCAGAGCGACACTTACCACGTTGCATTTTTATTTTTTGGCTTTAAAAGAAACGTTATTTATCTAAAAGGTCTGGAATTCTTCCTTGGTCTTTATTTTGTAAAGCTTTTACCCTGAGTTCTTACAGCTCGATTCTGAATATCTCTTCAGGAAAGAAAATTAAAAACTGATTAGTGACCCTTCTTCCTGCCCGTGGGAGAGTGCGAGGGAGGAGAGCAGAAAGGTAAAATTGCTCTTTCGTTGAAAGGCTTCAGATGGGCCAATCATCAGGAGGCTAATAGATCTTTTCCCTTGATAACGATTATTTCATGTGTCTGCAGCTGTTTACAAGGGCACTTGGAGGATGTGCAAATTTTCCAGAATTCCTCAGAGAGCCAGCCCCCCCCCTTTTTTTTCCTTTCAGACACTGTTTTTGCATCATGTTCTGGGGCAGTTATTTGAAGATAAATAGGTTTTGAGTGTGAGGGTATACTGGGGTCTGGATCAATACCGTATATCTGTAATTGTCGGTATGGCTTTGTGAACTCAATTCTACAAGAATTTATTCAGAGTTTGTTGTGTACCCAGTAGTGTCCACAATTTCTGGTGGTGAGGATAAAATGGAGGACTCTAGCCTGTAAGAAGTTTAACTTTGAGGTGGAAAGCTGAACATTAACTTATAAAACAATAGACCCAAGACAAGACAATTTATAACCAAGTATTGAGTTATGTGGTGGAGATTCTAAGAGGTAAAGAAATTGTTATAAGAAATTGTTTCTTATATGCCAAGGTGGGGTTAATCAGAAAAGGTGTTTTTAGAAAAAGTGAACACAGTGCCTTATCAGAAACTCTTGGGGCCAGGTGTGTTTCAAGATTTGTAATTTTTCAGATTCCAGCAAGGTGATACGGTATATATACCATGTGTTATGCATCATCCCTGGCCAGGTCTGCGGTGGTATGTCATGAAACATTGGTGCAGCTCGTCATCTGGATATTCACAACAGGTGTATGTGTGTGTAGGGGGGCCTGTAGAGACTATAAGTAGTCTTATGCCAGTGGATAACAGGTTTGTCCCTGTATTGGTTATCTATTGCTGTGTGGCATGTTCCATCCAAAAGTTAGCAGCTTAAAGAACAAATGTGTATCACCTACAGATTCTGTGGATCTGGAATCCAGGAGCAGCTTAGCTGGATGATTCTGGTTCAGGGTCTCTCATGAGGTTGTACTCAAGCTGTGAGTGAGGCATCAATCATCTCCGGTGGTGGAGCTGTTTCCAAGCTCGCTCACGAGCACGTGGCAGCCTTCGGCTGCTCACCACACGGGCTCCTGAGTGTTCTTACAGCGTGGTGGCTGGCCTCTCTCCAAAGCAAGTGGTTGTAGAGAGAGAGAAAGCCCAGGATAGAAGCCACAGTCTTTTTAACATCCTCTTCTGTGATACTCTGTTGGTCACACCGGCCCACCTTGGTCTGAGAGGGGACTATATAAGAGTGTGAGTATTGTGAGGCAGGGGTCACTGGGAGCCGTCTTGAAGGTGGACTGCTGTAGTCATCAACCGAGTTTTGGCATCCAACTTAAGATAAAACTCCGAGTTGTCATATCTTCTTGGGTGTTGGATTGTGGAAGAGTGTGGACTAATATAATGACTTTGGTCTCCTCAAAGTAATGATGTGTGAGGATGGACTGTGCCTCTGAAGCCAGTCCAGGGTGGCAAGGTAGCGTGAACGCAGAGGAATGAATTTGGTGGAGGAAGAGGAGTGTCTGAGAATACTCAGACTCCCTCTACTGTGTGCCAGGCACTGCACTCGATGCTGGGGATGAAAGGGGGAATTAGACATAATTGTAACCATCTGGAACTAGAAGTATGCTTTGAGAAATCTAGAATTTTACTTTGAGAAATAATCAGTGCTTGATGAAAATACTTGTATTGAGTGTCTAGAATAAAAAAAGGCAGCCTGTGTCGTGGGAGAAGGAGAGAATACAGACTCAGAAAATCTGGATTCCTGTTCCAGCTCTTTTCATTTCCTGGCTTGGAAAAGTCAGTGTTTGGGAGCCTTACTTTTTCATTTGTAAAATTAAAATGATGCCATGTTATTCCATCAATATCACAGGCATTGTGAGGCTCAAAGGAGATAATGGCTGAAAAAAACTTGCAAAATCCTAAAGTGCTATGGAGTGTTAATAATTACTATCTTGTGGTTCTAACATTTACTAACTAGTGACCTTTGCAAGTTATTTAACTCTGTACTTCAGTTTCATCATCAGTGAAATGAAGATAATGATACCACCTGCTTCATAGTTGGCTATGGGGTCTGAATGAAATAATACATGTAAGAGCTCAGAATAGTGCCTAGCGTATAACATGAAAGATACCCAATAAATATTAGCTGTTATTGTTATGTAACCATACAGAGCAAAACCTAATGGGAGATTAAAAAGAAGTGAAATGATGACTTAGAATGTCTTTAGACAGTTCTAAACAATGAGCCAAATTACAGTTTCCCTGAAAAGGCTTTTTTTTTAATTATATGTATCTGCATTTACTGACTAGAAAACTGGTTTATTGGGTTGGACAGAGATCATTTTGAAAACAACTACCAGCTAGCTTCCTCCCCACCTCCTCTCTCTTTTTGATGTTGACCTTCATGTGCAGCTTTTCAGACTTTTGAAGGTCAGAGTTGAAAATAAATCCCTTTGCATTAATGGTAATGTAGTAGTCCTTTTGCCTGCCCAAGCATAAAGAGGTAAGTTCAATTTAGATAATCTTGATCAGTTGGTGAAGATGGGTTTCAAAAATGAAGCTTTGGTTTGGAAATATGGCAGGATTTACTCATTAAAATTCCCTGTAGGACTAAAATTATGAGTCAAAACTGAAGACTTGAAATTTTTTGGTTAATTTCAGTGATGATGCTGTTGAGTTTATTAGGATTTAGCCTTTGTAAGAATCTGAATTAACTTATTTTGAGGATCATGAGAACTTCAATAAATCATTACTTTCTAGAATCTTTTGTCCCAGAAACCCTGAAGAACTTTCCCTTAGGCTGCCTTTAAGCCATTACATGCACCTGGGAGAGAAGGCTGTGACAATGTCATGGAAACATTGGCATTGACACAGGCATGACGGCGAGTCCCAGAGCATGGCCGTAAAGGACACTAGACCCTAGGCTTACAGCAGATCAGTCCCCTTAGGTCACAAATATCCTGTGAATCATTGTGAAGAAACTTGGGCACCTTGTATATTTACAGGTTGAAAATCCTTGAGTTTTCCTCCTCCTGCTTGAAAATGCTGAGGTACGTGTGTGCACATGCGCGCATATACATCCGCCAGAAGGCAAAAGATAAGTGACCTAACGTTGAAGTACGATTTTAATATTTGGGTCCCCTGTGTTTGAGCATTGTTGATGTCCTGAAACAATATATATATTTTTTAAAGTATGAAAATCAGGGCTACTGAAAATAGGTGTGCATATTCAGTAGGGTGTACCTTGTTTTAGTCAAAAAACGATTTTTCTGGGGGCGCCTGGGTGGCTCAGG
>NW_027720363.1:6889-14348 GCF_054177405.1 Leptonychotes weddellii | reverse complement strand
CCCCTTTGTTTGCACTTTTCTGTCTGAAGATTTATCCTTTCCTGCCGCCTTTTTTGGCTTCGTTTCCACTTTTGCAGGAGCGGGTTTAGCTGACAACCTCGCCGACCTCCTCTTGGGCTCCTCCTTGGCCGCCCCCTCGGCGGAGCTGACCTTCCTCTTGGGCATCGTGGCGGCGGGGCGGGCGCGTGCCGGGTGCCTCTGGGCCGCGGCGCGCCGAGAGCCTTCGCGAAGCTGGGCTGCCTGGCCGCTACCGCTCCTCCCGCCGCCCGAGCTGCTGCGACCCCGGAGATGGTTCTTGATGTATTCACAAGAGTGTATTTTCCCCTTCCAGAACCATGAGGGGACCTTTCTGGGATGTTCACTTGTGAGAACCTGCTGGACTGCCTAGAGGTAAAGCCCACTAAACCTCGAAGCCTGCAGGTCCCCATGGGGTTTCCCACTCTCAAACTATTCCACATTCAGTCTCTAGCAATTTGTCAAAATTACCATGTAAGTGTTCTCACATGTTTATGTTTCTAGCAGTTTCTGCTCTACGTAAGGAGAGATAGGTTGTGCCTCTCCAGATTTGTCTTTTCTCCAGACTTTGCGGTGATTATTTGCCCTGTAACCTCAGTCCTTTGATGGGTCTAAGATAAGTCATTGATTCTCAGTTTGTTCAGCTTTTTTTTTTTCTGTTTGGAAGTACAGGAGCAATGACTTCCAAGCTCTTTACATGTCCTAACTGAACCTGGAAGTCTGGCGTATGGATTTTAATGGGGTAGCGCAAGACCAGTGAACATAGCATTTGTCCTCTTCCTTTTAGCTGTGTATTAGATATGGGAATAAAGTTGTCCTTGAAAACTGAGCTGTTCCATAAATATTGGCTCTTTCCCTCCTGGGTATAGAATATTTATATGGCTCCCTGTACCTGGCATCTCAGCCCCTAAGTTCATAACCTGGAGTGCAGACTAGAGTTTAGACTTCCAGAACCAAAGTTCTTGGTGGTGAGGTCTGAGCAACTGTGACTTAACCATGGGAGGAAAAAAGTCACCTCTGTCACTACCACTACCACCAAGAGGCAGTGCACTGTCCTACTAAGTGCTTGCTTAGACTAGAATGGCCAGTTTCTGAGTCCTTGGAAGCAATTTTTAAAGAGGCTGCATGGTAGAGAAAGGTCTCTCTCCTCTGGGCTCAACTCTGGAACTTGGCCAGACTTCAGAGCCAGGCAGTCCAAAACCTGAATAGAGACTTTACCATTTACTATTTGTGTCACTTTGGAAAAGGTACTTAATGTTTTTATGAGGCTGTTTATAACTATTTCACAGGGTTCTGGTGCACACTAAATTAGGAAGTATCTGGTATTCTGAAATACCTGCATGTGTCAGGTCTTTCTAGTTCCTTTCAAAATTGTGATCTAGTCATATTATGAGGTGGGCTGGGGAAAGTAGGAAAGAATGGATGAGAACTCCACGGTGGCTTTTCGTGGTCATGATTGGTAAGATATTGCCACTGAGCTCTTTGTCACTGTAACCTCAGTACTTTGTTTAGTGCATTGCTTACCTAGCCCCTTACTACAAGAATGTCATTTTTGCATAAGTGTGCCTCCCTCCTCCTTGTAGTCATGTAGCACAGGGAGGCTGCTCCCAGTTCCGGGGTGAGTCGGCTTGCTAGGGGTAATCCATCCCCTTGTTACCTTCTGGTTCAGGAAGGGGTGGTGATATAACTCTACTCAGTGAGGCATTAGGAGGAGATTGCAGAAGGACTTCTGAGGAAAGTGCCCTCACTCATAAGAAAAGGCCATCAGGAAAGCTTGTCTCCTTTTCTTCCTCAGGAAGTTGCTTGACACCTGCAGCTGTTGAGCTATCAAGCCTCTAGCTTTAGGACACAAGTTGATATTGTGAATAGCAGAAGAAAGCGATGGAAAAAAGTGGCATCCTTACCTGAATCAAACAACCATCATGGCTGCTCTGCCTCAGGACTTCCAATCTGTGGATAATAATTTCTCTATTAGGTTTATTTTAGTTGAGTTCCTTGTTATATGAAAATAGAACAATCCTAAATGATATGTATGCTCAGGCACAAAACAACTCTTCAATGAGCAATAGGTCCTGACTTTTGTCTGTCAGTGAGCACCTACCTCTGAAAACCAGTGTCAGAAACTCATGTTTCCACGTGAAAGGAAAACTGTAGATTCTGAACACCTTGCCTAATGATCGCTAGAGGTCTGACAACTGTGATTGGCTTCTGTTCTATACTGAAAAGGAAAGCTTCAGGCAGAAAACCCAAGCGTTGACTTATCTAAGGTGCTCAGAAGTACATTAAGTGCTTGAGCTCAGTTAGTTTCAGTTCAGAGAGTCACTGTGTGAAAATGCACCCTTGTGAAATATCCACGATGTAGACATTAGAGATGATCTGCTTTCAATTCAGGGGACTGTACTGAGGTCAAAAAAGATAAATTCATAGTGTCAATAGTCAGAAAAATTTGGTTAACTTTCCCCAGGTGCACTGCACTAAGCAATACAGGTATAAGAAGAGGTGAATATTTGGGATTTATCAAGAGCTGAGATTTTGCCAGGGCAGTGAAGCCAGGCACTAGAGGATGAGGGAGGAGAGTAGTAAAAATGATGGACCATGATGGACCATTAAATTGAGAAGGAAGGAAAAGCTGGAGTAGGCTGATACACAGAAAGTAGGAGCTAGGGGACAAGAGGTCTAAGAATACTCCGATTTAAGTTTCTTTATGATGAATAAAGTCCTTTGCTACAGGCTATAAGAAACAAAATCTGATGATGAAGTTAGTGATGGTGATGATGGCAGCTTTTAGTGATAATTAGCACTAGAGGGATATTGATGTAGCATAATGGTAACACATACCAGCTCTAGATTCCAACTACTAAGGTTTGAATCTCAGTACCTCTGCTAACCAATTCAGTGAGCTTGGGTAAGTCACTTAACCACTTAACTGTGTCTCAGCTTCCTCTTTTGTAGAATGGAGGCAACAACAGCACCTACTCCATACGTTCGTTTTGAAGATTAAATAAGTTAATACATTTAGAACCCTTAGGAGAGCATCTGGCTCATAGAAAGCACCCAGTAAATCTTAATACTAACACTAATTACTACTGTAAGTAGTAAAAGGCTCAAGCATTGTGGTCAGACAGACTGGGGTTTGGTTCAGACTTCTAGAGTCCAAATTTCTTCTTCTACCTGTCCTTCTACACTAGTTCTATCTTGCTCATAAGAAAGACTTCAGTACATGATATAAAGAAACAAATGCTAAAATAGGGCCAAATAAAATACTGTATAAGTACAAAGGATGGAGGAATTACTTCCTACCAATGTGCAAAGAGTAAGGGTGAAGGGATCAGAAAGACTTCAAACCCTAGCATTTGAGACTGAGCCTAAAAGGATGATTATGTTTCTCATAGGCACAGAAAGGGTTGCAAGAGCATTGAAGATTGAGGGAACGGTGTGGGGAAAGGCATAGAAGTAGTAAAGCACAAAGTGTAGCTGGGCTGTGCAAAAGCAGATAGTCCAATATGGCTTGAATGCAGGCAAAGTGGAGAAGGGCTTGGACTAGGGTGAGGTATCTGAAAGTGAGTGCCTCTTTAAAATGTGTCCTTATCTCATTCTAGTCCTGGCTCTGACTTGGAAGAATGTGTTGGGAGATGGAGATAGAAAGGTAGAATTGTATGGAAGGGTGCAGGGCCTTGAAACTCTCCATAGAGAACCTGGTAATATTTTATAGATGAGATTCCATTGAAGGTTGCTCTTTTAAAACTAGGGACAAAGTAGAGGGTCAGTGAGTGATAATAGTCCAGCTGTATTGTAAAAAGATACCTTTCTTTCATTCATGACTGAACTGATGACAAATCTGCTCTAATTTTATCCCCAGGCAGCAACATTTTAAGTCAAGTAACATCTGAATGGGCCCTGACATTTATTACTTGAGATAGCTCATAATATTTATCCAGAAAAGGTGCAGAAACAAAAGGGCCATATGAGTGATGAGGTTTCTACTTCAACTACACCCCAGGAAAAAACTGATGGATGATCCTGGCCCCTACATACCCAAGGAGTGATCAGAACAGAGATAATCATCTTCATACTTGGGGACACACACACACACACACACACACACACACACACACACCACATTTACCCTGCCCTTTGGCTGAGATTGAAAAAATCCACAGGTGTTAATTGGCTAAGTATCTGCTTCAGGTTGCACGTGGGACTTAGAGGTATCCAGCCAGGCCACAATGTGAAGTTCCCCAAATATAAATACAGTACTCCCAACAGGAATTCTAGGTGGAGGGAGCTCTAATGAGAAAAAAAATATAGAAATTATAGAGAACTTTAAAAATAATTTAAATTGCAAGTGCTTGCCACAAAAACACATGCTATTTTTTTCACCCATAATATACTGGTGGCCTCTGCCTCCCACATTTTAACTTGTTTATGTATGATACATAGGATCAGCAACAGATAATAATCTAGGGATGGCTGCTAAAAAGTAGGAACGTGTGACACCATTGTTCTGACATCAGTTCTTTGACACCAACTACCTGGACTTAGCATCAGACTCCACAGGTTTAAGGGTGCAGTCCTCAATCCCCAACAATACTGCCCCATTTCAGATCAGATGCCAATTACAAGTCACGGGGGCTGCTCATACTTCTGAGTGACCAGTTATAAATTCAGGGTTTCCCATGACCTCCTCAGGCTTGATAATTTACCAGAACAACGCACAGAACTCACTAAAAGTTCTATACTTAGAATTAAAGTTTTATTATAAAGGATACAGATAGAATAAGATCTGGAAGGGTCTTAGACACACAGCTCCCAAGCCCTCTTCCCATGGATTCATGCCACATCAACCTCCCTGGATATCAGTGTTTTTACCAATCAGGAAGCCCCACAGAGCCCTGAGTTTTCATTCAATATAGACATTATCCATTAAATCCTTGGCCACATGACTGAACCCAAAATCCAGCCCTCCTCCCCTCTCTGAGAATCCCAGTTCACCTGAAGTTCCCACTCTAGTCACATCATTGGTCCCACTGGTGACCAGCCCACATCCTGAACCTATCTAGGGGCCCACCAAAGTCACTTTATTAGCACAACAAATACATTCCTATCAACTCAAGAAATTTGTAGGTGTTTTGAAGCTCTGTGCCAAGAACCAGGAACAAAGGTTAAATATATTCTTTCTTAGGGGCACCTGGGTGGCTCAGTCGGTTAAGTGTCTGTCTTCAGCTCAGGTCATGGTCCAAGGGTCCTAGGATCGAGCCCCACATTGGGCTCCCTGCTTCGTGGGGAGTCTGCTTCTGCCTCTCCCCTCTGCCTCTCCTCTCTGCTCCTGTTATTACTTGCTCTCTCACTCTCTCAAATAAATAAATAAAATCTTTATATATATATATATATGGGAAAGACTATAACCTGAACATTGGACCCAATACTTCTATTACCAGAATTCTGGAAAGTGGGGGGAAGAGGATAATAACAAAGCAGGCAAGAAGTAAGAGCGGAGGAGGTCGTCCTAGGCCTCAATCTCTGCTCAGTCCTAGCTTTTAAATGTAAACAGGAGGGCCTGAAGTATTATTATGGCATGGTTTCAACTCTATACTGAGTATAAAAATAAGGATATGAGAGGGTTTGGGAAAACTCATTACTTCCTGGAGACACCTTCCTAAACTGCATTGGTATCCAATGGATGCATGGGAGGGGGGGCATTCGGTTAGAAAGATGTCAAGGATTCACCAAGGGCTGGTACCTAGGATGAGACCAAAGGAACAAGCCCTAAGAAATGAGCAGAGAAAAAATCACAAGGAAAAGACAAAGTGTCTACAGAGGGAAACATGTGAGACCATCCATAAAATAGTTTCTGTCAGTGGTTCCCAGAAAGAACCTCCTCTGAGGCCCAGGACAGCAGGAGGAGGGAGCCTCAGATCGAATAGCAACTTTTGTGCTCCTAGATGGGAAGGAACTGCTGCCTGGGGCTAAGATCCAAGGATCCTCTTGGGAGTTGAAGAACTTGGTGGTATCCCAATGAGAAATTCCATGTGAAGGGCCTGAAACTTCTAGGTTCCCTCCTCCTGAGTCCGTCCCCCACCCCTTCCCTAGAGTTTCTCAGATTGGGGTTCATTCTACTCTTGGATCTTTTGGAAGCTGGAACTTTGCAATATAAGACAGATGTAACCCTGCCTCTTTTCCCCCATCATCCCCCAATTGTGATCTGGTCTCAGCCATCCCCAATGTCTGGAAGACATATAGACAGTAGAGAGTGCCAACTATGTGAGAGGAAGGAAGTGTAGCTCATAGTTCCCATTGTTGAGGAAAATCTTTTTCTCTACCTTTCTAGATTCTTCTAGCTGGAGTAGGAATTAAATTGACGAGGCAGATTAACAGGAGAAAATAAAACTTAACTTCATACATACAAGGAACCCACACAGCCATGAGATTCCAAAGACAGGCAAAATGAGTCAATTTGTCATACCTAACTAAGAAAAAGTGTAGCGATTTGGGATTTCAAAGGGAAGGAAAGCAATTCAAAAGAAGAAAGAATGAATGTTTGGCAAACAAATGTTAGTGGGGCCATACAGATACAATGGGACATAGAAAGGAATTTTAACAGATACTTTGCTAAATTCCTCCCTGTCAACCATCCCTAGTTCCTATCATACTGTAGTTATCTATGGTGGTAGCTCTCTTCCTGGAGTAGGTTCTCAACCTAAATTATTTTTTTAAAAGATTTTATTTATTTATTTGACAGAGAGAGAGACAGCTAGAGAGGGAACATGAGCAGGGGGAGTGGGAGAGGGAGAAGCAGGCTCCCGGCGGAACAGGGAGCCCGATGTGGGGCTGGATCCCAGGACCCTGGGATCATGACCTGAGCTGAAGGCAGATGCTTAAGGACTGAGCCACCCAGGAGCCCCTCAACCTAAATTATTTTTAGGCAGTTAGTCAGGGAGGTCAAAGTTTCCTCCTGAGCTTTTTGGGCCTCATTTATTTTCAGCTCCAAATAATCCGCATGCCAAAATGGCACATTTTGAGGCAGTGTGCCCTAGGCCCCTACACCATTCTCACAACCGCTTTCCAGATCCAGTGCCTCAGGAGTTCAGGAATTGTCACTTCACCATTTCCTCTCTTTAGGCTCCCCTGACGCCAACTCCCTCCGTGTGTCCCCCTCCCACACCCACAAACAGAATCACTCAGAGCGGGGAGGCTGGGAGTCGGGGAGGGGTGTTCAGAAGGCAGGAGAGAGCAGAGAGCAGGAGAGTCCGAGGCACTCCCTGCACCCGCACCTAGTCTCAGCCACCACCTCCCACCGATGCCATTTCCCGGCCCCGCACCCACCTCCTCCAACAGCAACCGCTGCTTCTCTCACGTCCTCCTCCCGCAGGATGACTTCTTGCCTCTTGAGCTCCTGGGCAAAAGACTGACCCCGGCTAAGACGCTGGCAACAGGCCGAGGGGCT
>NW_027720363.1:0-6789 GCF_054177405.1 Leptonychotes weddellii | reverse complement strand
GAACTCCAATGTCCACTACCAGGACGATCCCTGTTAATGCTTGTGGTTTGGGAAGGCAGGCAAAACTACCACTTTGCCCTATTTCCATAAACCTTGCATACCAGAGTGGTGGAAAAAAAACATGTTGCACAGTCAGAAAATTTATACAAAACTTGGCTAAGGACAGCATGGGTTACTGGATATTATTCCAGTGCAGTGCTGGGCTTCACTTTCTATTGAGGAAGTTTTCAACACAGAAGCTGATTTTAATTTGTAGATATTTTGTCTAACAGATATGGAAACAATTTATGTTCAGTGGACAGATAACATCAATGGTTACAATGGATTATCCTTAAAATATTAACTAGTTTTGTATTTAACCCAGAAATTACATCCTAACATTTATTTTCTGTGTAAAACATTTAATATACATATATTTTGTTTTTTTATATTGTGTATGTATACATATCTCCTTCAACCATTTTTTATATTTAGTTCCTCGTGTTGAAAAAAAATCTTTCACCTAATCTAATTTCTAAATTACAAGTTATAATTTTACCTTTTCAAAAATTAGCATCCTCAGACAAAACAGAAATACCATTTTCACCATGTTTAAAAATAATAAAATATGTTTTTCATAAGTCTGGATTCTCTCTCCAAACCAACTCTGTTCCTGACTTCTGCAATTCTTCTGTCTGAAGGTATGATATAATCTATTTACTTATTATTGCAGAAAATACACATAACCTAAAACTTAATCATGTTAACCATTTTAAAGTATACAATTGAGTGGCAGTAAGCATAGTCACAATGCTGTGCAATCTTCACCATTCTAAAGGGAAACATTCCTTTTCAACTTTTCTAAATGTTTTTATCTCTAAACATTTTAACACATAGCTCATTTTTTTTTTTATGTAACTGTATCCTTTCCAATATGTCCACCTATAACTTGAGGCACTAGACATAAGCATATTAAAAGAAAAAAACCATCTTAGTAATTTTTGTATATCCCCAATGCTTGTCTCTGAAAATTTTTTAATATGCTGTATTTTATTCCAGACTATAGTGTATGAAATTTCTTAGGCATATTGAAATTACATAGAAATTGTGTCAATTTACACACAAGATTTTTTAAAATGGAATCTAATTTTCCATAGATAATCACATCCTTCTCTGTTTCACTGGACATAAAACCATCAGTGTTATTTCATGCCAGTAAATAGATCATTTTTAAAAGCTGCATTATTTCCTTACTATTTTCCTTGGACTAGGATCATCACAAAGGAAATCTTATTCCTGACTCCATTTAATTTGTGTGCTATTGTACTCCACTCTTTAAGTGGTACTGAAGCAACAACAGTACTAGTTGTAAAATGTGCAGATTTGGCTGACTTAGCTTTTCAAGTGGGCCTCATTCCAGCTGCACCCCTCACCTTGCTCAATTGAAACCTTGACTAAATTTTGCCTTACCTCTTCCAGGCAGACAGGGTACATCCATGCTGCTGAGACAGGTTTTCTAATCACACACTTTTCTTCACACCACCACAGCTCATTTCTAAGAATGACCTAATGGTCTGTCTTCTCCTATACTTTAGTGACCAGTTTAAGTGGGTCCTTCTTTGCTGAAGCATTTCTCAAATACCACAGCCTGCAGAAATCCCTTCTTAAACTCCGGGAATGCAATTTTTCAATGAAGGTGTTTGTCATACTAATTATCTCTCTTTGTAAATATGCACAATGTATATGTACCTGGTTTCAAATTGAAGGGTCATTTCTGCCAATTTTCACATAGACCTTTATTGAAAACACAGACTTGAATAGAGAACCATATGTTTAAACAACAAATAGCAGGGTAGCGTACACAGGCGACTTAGTTCATCAGAAGCTCAATACTGAAAAATATTGCAATCTGGACAGCAAGACAAATATCAACAGATATATTTTCAGCTCTAATATTCATTTGGCATCCACAAAATGATGCAGCTCAAATCAAGAATTAGACAAAGTTAACATCAGCATTAAAATATAAGTTACAACATAAAACCAGACTGTGAAAACCAAAGCACTACTCAGGGCTCTTTGGGAACATAAGGCTGATCAAAGGCAGGTGGTTATTCATATTAGCTTTGTTGTCCCACCTCAGGATCATTTTGATTGTCTATCTGGACTTGTAGTTCCTTAGCTAGCTTCTCAAATTCATGGAATGCAGAAATAAGTGGCTCAAGATTGAAATCATCGTCAATTAAGGACATAGTTCCATTTTTTATGATATTACTGATATTCTGAAACATCTTGATAACAATTTGAATATTATCATTTGTCTCCTCTATGTTAAAGAGACCCACAAATATTGACAGAGCTTTGGCACTGAATAGTTTTTTTGCCACGATTGGATTTTCAGACAAATTCAATAGCATTTTCAGCACATGAAACTTTGTTCTTGCACTGCCTGTGGTTAATAAGGAAAGAAACCCAGACATATAATTGGCAACCAGTGTGTGGTAGTCAGTAGTTATAGTGAGGTGTCTAAGCATCCTTAATCCAAGCAGCTGCTCAGGGGAACCCACACTATGAGCAAGGGTTTCCTCACACACTTGACATATGAATGTCTCAATCATGTTTAGATTTGGGTAAGGTGGAGCCATGTGAATCATATTTTCCAAAAAACTTGTCCTAACTCGAGAGGAAGGATAATTGAGCAAGGTTTCAATAAGTGAGACAACACCTGAATCCCGAATGAAATCTCGGGTAAATTGAGAAGCACTTCTCATACCCATTGCAATTTTAGATATTTCATGAATAAAAGGATCTCGGATTTTGTCCATTAATAGAAGAAGTTCTTCAAACTCTCCAGTACCAATTTTAAGCTCACACTGTATGCAGCTGCAGGACCAACTCTCAGGCTCTGCACTCTCCCTGGCCTTAAGATGCTCCCGAATTTCCCTGACTGACCTGTAGGATGGATCATACTGAAATGGGAATTCAGGTTCAAGTTGTTCAGACTGAAGCAAAGATTCCTGGTCTTCCCCTTCTGGGGTAAATTCTGTATTCTTGGGCTTTCCCTCAAACATTTCAGAGAATACAGATGCTGCTTCTTCAGGAATTCTAAAGGAGCTTGGGGATGGGAAGCCAACCCCATGACAAAGACCAGGTTTGAATTCAACAGTGACCTCTTCCCAGGTCTGGGGCCTGGATGATGCCTTAAGTTCATCCTCAGCTGAATCTCTGTATCTAGAATTGGCTTTGTACACAGGACTGGGATTTAGGTCAAAGCAGGCCTCATCTCTATCCCAGAACCAGGACCCAAATATGGCCTCTTCTTCAGACTCTGGCCTGGCCTCTTCTCTGGCCACAGCCCCCAAACTGGACTTTTCCTCAGTCCAGAACAAGGATCCACCAATGGCCCCCTCCTCGGCCCCTGGTGTGGATTCACAGATGGCAGAAGCCCCAGCCTCCATACCCGCCTCTTTCTCTGCCCAGAACCAGGACCCAATAATGACTTCCTCTTCAAATCTGGGCTCTTGTTTGACCCTACCACTGTGATTAACATCTTTCTGGGCCCTGGGCTTCAAGACAGTATTAGGCTCTTCCTTGTCTCTGGTCCTGAAGCTACTATTGGCTTCTTCTCCAGGCAAAAACCAGGACTCCTTATAGTACTCATCTTCAGACTCAGACTCAAAAAAGTCCTCTCTCTTGGTCCTAAGCTTGGACCTCATATTTGCCTCATCCCTGACTCTGGGCCTGAACAGGTTATTGGTATTTTCCCCAGCCCACAAGCAAAATGGGTTGCCAGACTCCTCTTCAGACCCAGACCAAGAATCAATATAGGGATCTTGCTTGGATCTGGGCCTGGACCTGGGGTTAGGCTGATGTTTGGCCCTGTGCCTGGACCTGGTATTGGCCTCTTCCCTGGGCCATGATCTGATACTGGCCTCTTCTCCGGCCCAGAAAGAAGACATTGTAGAGGTCTCATCTGCTGACCAGAATCCAGACTCATTAGAGGCCTCCTCTCTGGCCCGGGGCCTGGGATAGCACCAAGACCCCATATTAGCTTCCTCCCCTGATCCAAACCAGGGTTGAACTCCTGTCTCAACCTGGGAGCAAGGAAACGTCTCAGTGTCCACATTGACCAGCTCCCTGTCCACAGACAGGGCCATAGGTTTAGCAACTGACCCAGACTCAGTACTGACGAGTGGCCAGGCTACAGCATTGGTCTGGGTCAGGCCTTCTGTTTGCGACATTGCCTCAGCCCCAAACTCAGTCTGGGCCCAAGCTTGGGCTTCATCTTTGGGCCTTGCCCCAGGGATTACCTTGGCCTCGGTCTTAGGACGTGCTCCCCCTACTGCCCTTGCTTCAGCTTTGGGCCTTGCCCCAGCCATGGCCTGGGACTCGGTTTTGGGCCTTGCCCCAGCCACTGCCTGGGATTCGCTTTTGGGCCTTGCCCCAGCCACTGCCTGGGTTTCGCTTTTGGGCCTTGCCCCAGTCACTACCTGGGACTCGGTTTTGGGCCTTGCCCCAGGCATAGACTTCGTCTCAGTTTTGGGCCTTGCCCCAGGCATTACCTGTGCCTGGGTCCTAACCTTGGGTCTGACCACCAACGGGACTTCATTCTCTCTTTCAGCCCCACCCCCAACCTCTTCTCCAGCCTTCTTTTCAGGCTTTGCCTGGGCAGCAGGTTCAATCTCAGCCCCAGTCATGGTACAATCTACAGAGGAGGCCCAGGTAAGTTACCTTACCCCAGTCTCAGCCTCTACCACAGATCTATCTTCACACTCTGATCTTTCAGTGATTCAGGTGGTAGAGTTGGAAACAAATGTTAGAGTCAATCACCAGTCCAGCAATCAATCAACCTCCTTCCGAAGCCTAGCCTCAGTCAGTATCACAGACAAAGTGCAGAAGAGGCCCAACCAAGCTGGGGGATGATGGATGTTCCTGGGTGGGTGCAGACCTGTTGAGGGTGGTGGTCAGCAGCAATTCCAACACCACCAGAGCTGCCACTGGAGGTGGATCTAAGGAAAGAGAATGACATGGGGCTTTGAATCTCTTCCAACTGCATCACCCCATGCAGAGAGTCACAGAGACTGGACCTTGAATGCTTAGTGGGACAGTTGAACTATTAGAAAGTCTTTCTGTCACCCTCATTTTACCTCACACATTACCCCCAAGAGTTGCCACGTTATTTTGCCTGCTACAAAACAAGTGTGAGGTTACTGGGAAAGTGGGTTCCCAATGGGAAAGGCTGAGGAGACCCCAGACTAGACCCTAATCACTCTTGGACCAGTGTTGATCTCTACTTCCCCACCCAAATTTGTACCCACTTTCATACCAACCTGCACGGATATGGTGCAATTTCTCCCTCCTTGCTTTGTTTCAGTGGTATTAAGCCCTATAGCAGAAAGCAGGCTGTCCTGAGGAGAAGTAAACATACAGGAGAAAATGAAGTCTGAATATTTGGTTGACAGACACACTGATCCCTGATGTAAACATGTTTCGGTTTAAAGATCTAACTTGTCTAATTTTTCCTGTCTCATGGTCCCTGCTTTCAGGTCTTCTCCTCCCATTCACAGCCCAATCCACACCTACCCCAGTATTCCTAGTATCTCCTGCAGGAAATGGACAAGGGATGCTGTGGCAGTGTGCAAATCTGGCAGCAAGCAGGAGAGGTGGAGGAGGTCCTGGACCCACTTGGATCAAAGACACTTGCCATGATCTTACTCTATAGTGCTCCCCTGATTTACCCACCTTCACACCAACCTCCAGAGATCTGAACCAGTCTCCTCCTCCTTCCCTTCCTCACAGAAGTGAGCAGCTTTAAAGCAGGCCTATGGACAAACAGATGAAAAAGCATGACAGTCAGGAGACCATGGTAGCAACTGAGCTCTGGGTGGACCCACAAACACCAAGGAAGGGAGTCCACATATTTGTTTTTCAAACATGTAGAGTCCTCTTGGTAGAATATTCTCATTTTATATAAGGTCTACTTCAGAGTTCCCCAGACAACGACATCTTCTCTTGACGTCACACTCTTCACACTGCTCCTTTCTCCAATTCTAAGGATTCACCACTAGGTGCACCACATCCCACTGCCTTGCGCAGCATAAATTGGGGGAAGGGTTCCCGCATATTCTAGAAAACAGGTTGTGCAGTGGCAGTTGTAATTATGACTTGTGTCTCACCCTCACCTCCTAGCCCATCTTTTCCTACCACGAATTTTCGGTGGAGGTGAGGGACGAAGGCGAGGCAAGTGCTTAGAAAGCTAATACAAAGGGGAATTTTAGAAGGTATTCCTGGATGCCTGACCTGTTACGGTCGCAGTCACCCCACCCCGATTCGGGTCTCCACTCAATGGCTGCTGCCCATCCCCCCCTAGCCCCACACACCTCCAGAAATCCAGGCCATTGTCCTGCTCCTCCTTTTTCTCAAGCCTCTCCTCTACAGATGCACCCTGCGGGAGGAAACCGCCAGACCTACCGCGCAGAGAGAAGACTTTGGCATCAACCAGGCGCCTGTGGGAAGGGACAGGCCCCTTTCCAGAATCAGGGCCCGGAGTAGCCGACGCCACCGGCCACCCGCTCCCCGCCAGCTGGGCACAGAGCTCGGACACCATCTCCCCCCCCCCGCCCCCCGCCCCGGCGGCCTCCCTGGGCGCCCCCCACCCCAGCTCCCACTCCGCCATTTCTTCCGCAGCAGCCTCCCCCCACAGCTCTCTCCCGGCACGGGCACCGTCGACGGCGGGTCGCGGGCGCCTGGAAAGCTGGCCGCGGAGTGGCGGGCGCAGTTCGCCTCCAGAGGATCCGAGGGAGCCTCTCC
>NW_027720362.1:0-321 GCF_054177405.1 Leptonychotes weddellii | reverse complement strand
TTTTTTTTTTTTTAAATTCTGGTCCTGTTGAAATGTGCCCCAATTATATGCTGAATCTAAAGCCAGAGCACCCAGATCACATTCCCAGCTGCTCCCCGGTAACCACTGGGATGACTAGTTATTGTCTCTTAGCTTCTTACAATAACAGTTCAATATACATGCCAGAGGAGCCATTCTCATTCTGGTGTTCTCATGCACTGATGTGCTATTATCATTTATGAGCACGTCACAAGAAATTTGTTTGTAATATGATTTAAATAATGAAGTTCACAAATGGACTCACTTAAAAAAAACAAAGCATTTTCAATTTTTCTCTCTCAA
>NW_027720361.1:0-321 GCF_054177405.1 Leptonychotes weddellii | reverse complement strand
TTTCAACTCAGAAATGCTCATCACACAGAGTCCAAAGTCTTCAACCTCCTAGTTAAAGCCTTCCAAAATATCTTCCACTGCTTTTCCCCAACAAACTCTCTGCCTAGTGTGGTTTCTTTCACGGTCCCTGACTACCATGATATTTCACTCACTCTAACTTGGCCACCATCCATCTCACTGAACTGAAAACCTGCTGCTACCTCCAGTTATCAAGATTCTGTGCATTCTTAAAGACCCAACCAAATATATCCTTCTTTTCTAAGCTTCTTCCCCAGTTTCAATCAGAAATAGTCCCTTCCTCTTTGTTTACCTCCTAAGATT
>NW_027720360.1:0-321 GCF_054177405.1 Leptonychotes weddellii | reverse complement strand
GGGATCATGACCTGAGCCGAAGGCAGATGCTTAACGACTGAGCCACCCAGGTGCCCCTCATATGCTAAAATGTTAAAGAGGACCTAGGAGATACTGGAGGCCTTGCCATTGTCAAGTTCAGTTGTTTTTCCCTCTAGGGAAGAATTAACATGAAGACACTTGGGAGCTTCCTGAAGGAGCATTACACTCTACTGGCCTCGAGTATTTGTCAATGGGCTGCAGGTTAGAAGAACACTTAATTTTATCTACATTTCCTTCTGGAAGTCAGGTTATTGATAAGAGCGCTTTTTTCTTGTAAATCACAAAGACTTTTGTAAACGG
>NW_027720359.1:0-321 GCF_054177405.1 Leptonychotes weddellii | reverse complement strand
AGCCACCCAGGTGCCCCGACACCCAAATGTCTTCTTAGAGTCATCCCTGTTGAGGACTGCTGTTGAGCAATAATGCATTTTCAGCTCCCACCAAGCTATACAACCAACCAATCCTTGAAAAAGGTCAGTGTTGTTGCTGAGCCTGCCATAACCTAAGTCTTAACCATAGGTGTAAGCTGAGGGAGAGGTATTGGTGTGACAGAGGTAGGTGCTATCTAACTTACTCTCTAACTTACTATCTTGCTTATCTAACTTACTTTGCCCTCTGGACTTGCTCAGGCCTAAACCTTAATGTACCATTTTCCTCTTACAGAAGACTTC
>NW_027720358.1:0-321 GCF_054177405.1 Leptonychotes weddellii | reverse complement strand
TGAGTCATTCCGAAACAAAGCTGAAACACACCCATGTGCCGTCTCCCCAAACTGGTCTAACAACCACGCCAGTGAAGAACAAGAAACTCAAGAAAGGGAAGTGTTGTGTCTCTAGGCGTGTGGAAGCTACTATGAATTCCCTAAATACAACTAGAACTTTGGTGAGTGACCATCTCTCACCCCCAGACACTGGCATACACAGGAAAGTGCATCCATCTGGTGTTGGATGGTGAACCACCCAACGCGTCCAAGCAACATGGCGGCACCAAGATCACCGACAGTCCACACGGCTTTCTCTCCCACAGCGGGGCGGACATAACC
>NW_027720357.1:0-321 GCF_054177405.1 Leptonychotes weddellii | reverse complement strand
TACCGAATTTTGACATTTCACTCTTTGCTGACAGCAAGCTTTTCTTAGATGGGTGGATGGTGAAGATCCTGGTAGGTTGGGCTGCTGAATGGTTGAAATAGGCAGAAAACAAAAAAGGGGCATCTTGAGGCACAAAAACCAAATTTTATCAGTTGGCAATTTTGCATAAACCAGGCTTCATTATGAAAGATGAGAGTATCAATGAAAAGGATTCATGGAACAGGTGTGTACCATATTTTCTAGACCTGTACTGATGAGGGTAGTCATTTCTTGAGCACCTGTTGTGCTCCAGGTACTGAGATTCTCCCTTTCTCTCAATCT
>NW_027720356.1:0-321 GCF_054177405.1 Leptonychotes weddellii | reverse complement strand
TGTCTATTTAGGTCCTCTACCCATATTTTAATCAGATTGCTTTTGGTCTTGAGTTGTAAGTTCTTTATACATTTTAGATATTATTCTCTTATCAGATATATCATTTGCAAATATGCTCTCCCATTCAGTAAGTTACCTGTTTTGTTAGTTTCCTTCACTGTGTAGAAGCTTTTTTTAAAATTTTTTTATTGTTATGTTAATCCCCATACATTACATCATTAGTTTTAGATGTAGTCTTCCATGATTCATTGTTTGTGCATAACACCCAGTGCTCCATGCAGAATGTGCCCTCCTCAATACCCATCACCAGGCTAACCCATC
>NW_027720355.1:0-321 GCF_054177405.1 Leptonychotes weddellii | reverse complement strand
TTGTAATAATTTCATTTATTTCACATCTTGCTTAGTAGAAGAAGCAGACTTGAGTTCACTTTTAAGTTAAAAAAATTGACCAACTAAATAACTTGAAACTGGAGAAGGAAGAATTTTCTAAGTGGGAGAGGGCTGTGAGAGTACATTACCTTTATTTTTTTTATAATAAAAAATTCTTTTGAGTTTTTATTTTTTTTTTTCCATGCAGAACGTGCCCTCTTTAATACCCATCACCAGGCCAACCCATCTTCCCACCCCCCTCCTCTCTAGAACCCTCAGCTTGTTTTTCAGAGTCCATCATCTCTCATGGTTCGTCTCCCC
>NW_027720354.1:0-321 GCF_054177405.1 Leptonychotes weddellii | reverse complement strand
TTTCAACTCAGAAATGCTCATCACACAGAGTCCAAAGTCTTCAACCTCCTAGTTAAAGCCTTCCAAAATATCTTCCACTGCTTTTCCCCAACAAACTCTCTGCCTAGTGTGGTTTCTTTCATGGTCCCTGACTACCATGATATTTCACTCACTCTAACTTGGCCACCATCCATCTCACTGAACTGAAAACCTGCTGCTACCTCCAGTTATCAAGATTCTGTGCATTCTTAAAGACCCAACCAAATATATCCTTCTTTTCTAAGCTTCTTCCCCAGTTTCAATCAGAAATAGTCCCTTCCTCTTTGTTTACCTCCTAAGATT
>NW_027720353.1:0-321 GCF_054177405.1 Leptonychotes weddellii | reverse complement strand
GTCATATGATACATGTCTTTCTCTGATTGACTTATTTTGCTTAGCATAATACCCTCTAGATCCATCCACATTGTTGCAAATGGCAAGATTTCGGGGTTTTTGATGGCTGCATAATATTCCATTGTGTGTGTGTGTGTGTGTGTGTGTGTGTGTGTGTGTATACACACATACCACATCTTCTTTATCCACTCATCTGTTGATGGACATCTTGGCTCTTTCCATAGTTTGGCTATTGTGGACATTGCTGCTATAAACATTGGGGTGCACGTACCCCTTCGGATCACTCCATTTGTATCTTTGGGGTAAATACCCAGTAGTGCA
>NW_027720352.1:0-5387 GCF_054177405.1 Leptonychotes weddellii | reverse complement strand
AATGAAGGTCTGATTCTAATTTCAATTTATGTAGATGCTTAATTTTAATGGATATCATAAGTGAGCATATTCCTTACAAAGAGACATAGGTCCCCAAAATGAAGTATATAGTTGGTTCTGCTACTAAGTCATAACTTGTTTTGCAATTCCATTCAGCAATTATGCAAAGGTTTTTGCTAAAATTTAGATTAGCAATTTTCTATCCTTGCTGATGTCAAAATAATTGTTCTTACAAACAAATCAAAAAGCAAAGGGTTTTTATATTTTTAACAAATGGATTTTAAGTCCACTGAAAATTTTCATTTGGAAGATTTAAAATGAGTTGTTAAGAATTTAGATAAGTTAATTTGAATTAGCGATACAAATAATTTTTGGCAAAAGAAAAAAATAATATTTGTATAATGATGGGAACATTTCCAAACCCCCATTTCCATGCTTCTTTTGTAGTCTGAGCTCCTTTCTTGGTCATTGTTAAAGTATTGCTTTTACCTTTAAGAGATTCTGTATGTGTTTTAAAATATTTTTAGGAAGTGCTAGATAGCATACTATGGACAAACACTTGCCATTAAAAAAAAAGATCAGAAAATTTGGCCGAAGGTCAGGTGCTGTCAGAACACAACCACGGGAGGCTGGTTGAAGCCAGTGTGAGACTGGTCACTTGGCTGAGGTTAGTGTGAGTTGGAGAGGGTTTGAAGAGATGCACCACGGTGTCTAACACAGGTTGTAATATATCAGAGTAAAAACCTTAGCCTTTGAGCAGTTAGTTGCTGGGCACAGATGGAAGACACTCAGTGAGAAAGAGGAGCTGATTTTGTCAATTCACAGTAAAACAAGTTAAAAATAAAAAAGCAAATCGACAACAGTAAAAAGAACACTTTATCTCCAAATGTCCCTTGATCACTAATATAAAAGGGCTGGATCACAGAATATTCTTTAGTGTGTCTCTAAATAGACCCTTAATGCGGACTTCTTGCAACTTCTCTTTCTCCTTCAGTTTGCTTTCAGTATTTATTTCAATATGGTTTCATCTGGACAAAAATGTTCTTTAGGTGAACCCACGGTGGTGTCTGGTCCAATTCTGCACCCCCTGGAGACAGCCCTGGTGGTAAGGGCTGACAGTGCAGATAAGGACCAGGCGTAGGGTGAGCAACTGAGGGAAGGGAAAGTAGCAGATCTTGCCAGACCACTGCGGTGTCTTCATTCTACTCCAGGCCTAATTTGAAATAGTGGCATCATTATAATTGATTCAGGGAAATATGGTCTCAGCAGGTACTTAGGAGCAGGAAGAGGGCAGAGAAAACAAGCCAAGAGAAATAAAATGTGGTTTTTTCCCATACCACAGATACCTTGATTTCAAAATTCTCAGTTTTGCTTCCATTACCCCAATTTTTACCAAGTTGCAAGTCAGAAATAATCAAATATCCTGAAACTTCAGAACACAGGATTTATGCATATTGGGCCACATTTTCTACCTCTTACCAATAATTGACTGTATTGGTGATTTTGTTATTGTCTGTTAGTTAGCCACAGCTTTGGTATTCACCAAGTAAGTGCAGTGATACCAAGTTCTCAAAAGAGATCATTTCAATTGATGTGCTTATCAATTATTAATATCATTTCACAGTTATAAAATTAACAAATGGCAAAGTATTAAAATAAAAGTCAATAAACCCGATTTTAGACGGAGGTAAAAACCTGAGTACAATTAATCACACTAAGTTAACAAAAAAGCAGAGCCAAAAGACATGCTTAGGAAACCATTGGTTAAAAGATAGCATGTGCTGGGGCGCCTGGGTGGCTCAGTTGGTTAAAAGTCTGCCTTGGGCTCGGGTTGATCCCAGGGTCCTGGGATGGAGCCCCACCTCAGGCTCCCTGCTCAGAGGGGAGCCTGCTTTCCCCTCTCCCTCTGCACACCCTCCCCCCGCTTGTGCTCACACAGTCTCTCTCTCTCTCTCTCAAATATAAATTTAAAAAAAAATAGCATGCGCTAAACACAATTTAAAGGCCAGCATAGACAAGGTTAGATCAGTATTTCAGAAGTTCAATTTCTATTTCTCTTCCTCATGTGCAAGTGTATGAAAGGAGAGGGAAAGGGGAAGCAGAAATTTCTGCCACAAAAAATGATAGTAAGCGAATGGGTACCTGGTTATTGGCAACTTGTACCATTTCCTCTTTTATAAACACGATTCTTCTCAAATTTATAAATTTCGGTTAGAATCTGTATCTCTTAATTTGAAGCTACTGAAATCCTAACAACAGTAACAAAAACTATGTTCATGCAGGTAATTTCTTTAGAATGTTAAAAATAACCTTTGCCTGTAAAACTGTTCTTTGCCCCCTGGTGGTGAAATTATTATTATTCAAGTTTTTAAAAGTTAAACGAGTCTAATTATGGGGTCTTGGCACTAGGAATCTTTCTGTGGTGGGTAAAATAATAGAGAATTATATATTGGAAGTAGGGAGAGATGAAGCTGAGCCATAGGCGTGGTAAAAGAATTTAAATTTCCCATAGCCTACCATTCGGAGCTAAGTTTTCCTTAATCTATCTCTATTTGTTTCCATGTTGAACATATTGCTAATTCAGTATTATTTTAAAATTCTGCCTCCTCTTCATAAATTAAATAATAGGCATTTCTGAGGCATGGAATTTCTATGGGTAAACTAATGCCTTAGTTGTGGCCTGTTGACTGAGGTGAACAGCAACTTTGTACTGTTTTTTCCTTTGTATTCCAATTTGGCATCACAAACAATATTAGGACTCTGTGGCAGAATGCCAAAACCAGGCTGTTCAGCCTGAAAGAGTAGATGATGAAGGGGTCTGTTAAAATTTTCTTTTGCACACTAATTGGAGCCTTTGTATATGAGGAAAATACAATGATGGCTGTGCTGCAGCTGAATTGAGGAGTCAGTAGGAGAGAATTTATTTCCTCCTTGGTTGGCTAAAGGAAAAAGGAGAAAAACTCGTTTTCAAATTATAAAAAGTGATTCAAGTGAGTTACTGGAAACCTTTGAAAAAATCAGTGATAATCTTCAAATTGTAGAAGGTGAGAGAAGAAAGAAATTTTAACAGGGATTGTGTTGTGACATGTTGAAGTCTATGTAAAGTGGAAAACCTCATTATCTGAAAATACAAGGCTACTTCAGGGTAAGACAATGACCGGTGACTATTTAGTGACTAAATCATTGTATGTGAATATTTCCCCTTCCTTTTGTTCGACAGGGTCACATGCTTTTAATTAGGTATCTATTGTACAACCTTAAGCCGGATTTAGCCCCAAAATCGTGAATAACGTTTTATAGAGTTGGAACAAAAAAATTAAACTGGCTTTGAGAACCAGTCATTATTTTGTAAAGACAGTCTCCCACCATCTTGGGCAAGCCAGTGATTGGATAAACTTCTGGTGAAGTGGGCAATCACCGCCTAAGTTTAGTGACAAATGACTTAAAGATAACATTTTTTTTAAAGATTTTATTTATTTATTTATTTGAGAGAGAGAGTGCATGAAGAGAGGGGCAGAGGGGGACAGAGAGGGACAAGCAGACTCAGCGCTGAGCTCAGAGCTCAACACGGGGCTTGATCTCACAACCCCGAGATCACGACCTCAGCCAAATCCAAGAGTCAACACTCAACCAACTGAGCCACCCAGGCACCCCTAAAGATAACATTTAAACATTTAAGAATAGATAAGATTTATTTTGGAACCTTTAATACAAGGTAGATGGAGACTTCCCATAAAATAATAGTAACATTTAAATTGTAACTACTATATATCAGGCACTATCTCACTGAATTCCCACAAGGACCTTATGATTTTGGAAGTATTATTCTCTTTTTTACAGATGAAGAAGCTGAAGGATAGGGCTCAGTCAAAAGGAGATCCGGGTGGTAGAGCCAGGATTCAAATTTAATCAGTCTGGCTCTAGAATCTGTGCTCTTATACACTATGAGAAATGAAAACCATGTGTCAACATGTTAGAAATATATTTATTATTTACAACATGAAGAAAATCTGTATTTATGAGGATCTTACAAATGATTAAAATTGAATACTGCAATAACAAAGAAACTACTTTCCAAAGGGGTGCTTCCCCCAAATAATATTTTCCTAAACTTTGTCAGTTCAATATAAGTTTGTGAATGGTGTTTGGATAAATAAAATTACTGAGTGATAATGTTCCATTAAAGAACATCTTTATCTTAGAACTTTAGGTCCTATATTTGAGAAATAGTTACAATGGAGCAAAAGAGAAAATTTCAAGATTTAATGAGAGCCAGACATTTCTAAATCATAGGATGAAGAGGCCTAACCACTAAATGGCAATTTTAGAAGAGGTTTGGATTTTTACTATAATAGGTATTGTATTCAATTCTGTTGGTATAGTTAAGTCTGATCTTACCCAAAGTGAGGAATGATGGCTTCTTTATTTTTTTTTTTTAAGATTTTATCTATCATTTGATGGAGAGAGAGAGAGCACAAGTACCCGCTGAGCAGAAACCCCAATGCGGGGCTCAATTCCATGACCCTGGGATCATGACCTGAGCCAAAGGCAGACGCTTAACCGACTGAGCCACCCAGGTGCCTACAGATGGCTTCTTTGAACCTCTTTGAGTCCTACTGGTCTATGAAATTACCAGCACTCTTTCACAATCGCTCCCAGAAAGTAGGGGTCATTATGATGTTCAAGTTCATCTATAATAAGATCATCACATAACCTCTATGTGGAAGACCCATCCAACAACCTAGATCCTCTCTGCTTTCCTCATTGCCAATGGCAAATTCTTATAAGACATCTTAGCGCCACACACACACACACACACACACAAGACAGCTTAGCCACACACTATCATGGTTATATCTTGAACCTTGTCAACACCAGAACCTACAAACTAATGAAATTTTTAAAAATTATTTGTATATGAACTAATATGCACCCCACTCACTTGCATGAATGCCATATTGAAAACAATTAGGTGTCATTGAGACCCTCACTCTGGGTTTACTTTGTGGTTATTTATGTACCCCCTTATGTTGAACATTCAACTCATGAATTTTCTGTCTTCCTAAGACATTTAAGCCTACAAATGTTTAATCTTTAAAGTTACTGCCTTCACTTGGTGGGAATGCAAGCTGGTGCAGCCACTCTGGAAAACAGTATGGAGGTTCCTCAAAAAGCTGAAAATAGAGCTACCATATGACCCGGCAATTGCTCTACTGGGTATTTACCCCAAAGATACAAAGGTAGGGATCCAAAGGGGTATGTGCACCCCGATGTTTATAGCAGCAATGTCCACAATAGCCAAACAATGGAAAGAGCCAGGATGTCCATCGACAAATGAATGGATAAAGAAGATGTGGTATATATATATATATATATACACACACACA
>NW_027720351.1:0-321 GCF_054177405.1 Leptonychotes weddellii | reverse complement strand
TATTTCTTTCTGCTCTCACTACAGGGCTGTGTGAGAAACAGCCCTGGTGTCTAGTGTCGTGTGATGCTCTCCTAGGACGGGGACCTGGGGTGGGAGCAGGAGCCTGAAGAGGATTCCCAGCACCTTCCACTGTATGGGCTCCAAGCCTCGTGGGACCGATGATGCCATGGAACCAGACTGTCCCTTGTCATTGGAGGAACCTTAAGGTTCCTTCCCATGTCCCCTCATTGCCATTCCTGTGTGTGCCCGGTTCTGTCCTGGGCACCTGACAGATGTGATCTGGAAGCCTCTGGCATGCTGCATGGTCAGGATTCCTGACTC
>NW_027720350.1:0-321 GCF_054177405.1 Leptonychotes weddellii | reverse complement strand
TTTTTTTTTTAAAGATTTTATTTATTTATTTGACAGAGAGAGACACAGCGAGAGAGGGAACACAAGCAGGGGGAGTGGGAGAGGGAGAAGCAGGCTCCCCGCAGAGCAGGGAGCCCGATGCAGGACTCGATCCCAGGACCCTGGGATCATGACCTGAGCTGAAGGCAGTCGCTTAACCAACTGAGCCACCCAGGCGCCCGGCAGGGAAAGAATCTTAAGCAGGCTCCACACCCAGTGCAGAGCTCAGTGGGGGACTCAATCTCATGATCCTCAGATCATGACCTGAGCCAAAATCAAGAGTCAGAGGCTTAACTGACTGAG
>NW_027720349.1:0-321 GCF_054177405.1 Leptonychotes weddellii | reverse complement strand
TAGATTGTGTTACTCATTGTCAAGAAGCCAGTCGGGGTTTCCGGACCACACAGCGGATGCAGAGCCTGAGAAGTTTTAGGTCTCCTGCCTCCCTCTTTGGTCTTTCTTCCCCCAGTGTTACCTTCCTAACGTACATGCTGTCTTTGATCATGTGCATCCCTCTCTGTCCCCAGAGCCCTCTGTGGTGTTTGCCAAGGAGCAGCCAGCACGCAGGGAGGTGCAGGCCAAGGCGGGGGCCAGCGCCACCCTGAGCTGTGAGGTGGCCCAGGCCCAGACAGAGGTGACGTGGTACAAGGATGGGAAGAAGCTGAGTGCGAGCTC
>NW_027720348.1:0-321 GCF_054177405.1 Leptonychotes weddellii | reverse complement strand
TAAGTGTTTAAAAAATGGGGTCCCAAGGAAGACCACCTTCTGAAATCTATCTTGCTCTTCTGCCTGGTTCATTTCACCCCCGTGCTCTGACAACCCCGGAGAACCAGTCAGAAACCAGCCCAGCATCGTTGGGATTGAGGCTCCATCAGCCCCCAGGTAAGGGGCTCAGGGTGAGGCCCCGGCGCTGGGCGCTGTCTGTCGGAAAGATTTATGTAGAGGCCGATCTGGCATCACCTTATCCTGTGGACGTAACATTAGTCTGCAGAAAAAGAGATCAGAGCTGGGTAGAATCTCTTTAAATATTAATAATAGTGATGCCTT
>NW_027720347.1:0-321 GCF_054177405.1 Leptonychotes weddellii | reverse complement strand
GTGCCCTCTTTAATACCCATCACCAGGCTAACCCATCCTCCCACCACCCACCCCTCTAGAACCCTCAGTTTGCTTTACAGAGTCCATCGTCTCTCACGGTTCGTCTCCCCCTCCGATTTCCTCTTCATTCTTCCCCTCCTGCTATCTTCTTCTTCTTTTTTTTTTCTTAACATATATTGCATTATTTGTTTCAGAGGTAGAGATCTGAGATTCAACAGTCTTGCACAATTCACAGCGCTTACCAGAGCACATACCCTCCCCAGTGTCTATCACCCAGTCCCCCCATCCCTCCCACCCCACCCCCCACTCCAGCAACCCTCA
>NW_027720346.1:0-321 GCF_054177405.1 Leptonychotes weddellii | reverse complement strand
AAAAAAAAAAAAGGAGCCTCCCATATATTCAACTATAAGATGCTTAGTGTATTTTATATTTTAGTCCATGTCTCCCTCCCAAGTGATTATTTCATAGGATTGTGCTAGGGGTGTGTGTGTGTGTGTGTGTGTGTGTGTGTGTGTGTGTGTGTGTGTATTGTCCCTTTCTTTGCAATAGACAGTATACTACATACATTATTCTGCAACTTCTTATTTTTTGTTTTACAACATAACCTGCAGATTTGTTTCCATTATCTGTACTTAGAAAGATGACTGATGAATTACACTTGTTGTTATAAACAAGCTGTAAAATAAGGATAC
>NW_027720345.1:0-321 GCF_054177405.1 Leptonychotes weddellii | reverse complement strand
CGGAGGTCTCTTGCCTGGGGCTGATGGGTGGAGTTTCTCTCACCCGTGTTTACTTCCCACCAGCATGGATCCAGTCCCTGCGTCATGAGCACTTCCCCCAAGGCCCTTTGGTGCCTGAAACGGCATCGCAGCCCTCTGGGTGAGTCACAGGGTGTTGCTGTCAACAGCTCCATCTTCAAAGCAAGGTCAAGGAGCAGCAGCTTCCTTAGCCGGAGCCTTGAAGTCCAGGCCCCAGCAAGCAGGGCAATTGGACAAGATGACCTTGAACGATCCCTTCTGAACCGAGGGTTTGAGATGCCCTTCCTGCTTTCATCACATTCT
>NW_027720344.1:0-321 GCF_054177405.1 Leptonychotes weddellii | reverse complement strand
TGATCATGTCATCTGAAAAAAGTTTTACTTCTTCCTCTCTAAACGATACGCTTTTCTTTCTTTCCTCCCTGCCTTCCTCCTTTCTTCATTTTCTTTTCTTCTTTCTTTCCTTCTTTCTTTCTTCTTTCTTGTTTTAATGAAAGAACATGGGTGATTTTAATGGTATTTTTATGAAAGAATGGTATAAAATATAGAAGAACGAGATTTTTAAAAATTTTAAAAATTTTTAGCTTAAGAATTTAGTACAAGTTTTATGCATATTATTTGCTTTCCTAGTTGTTGAAATGACAGTACCTGTGAAACTCCTTATAATTCTGTGTA